>NC_030443.2:1639254-1679254 GCF_001660625.3 Ictalurus punctatus
TTCTGGAGACAGTGATGTAGGTGAGACAGGTGAGTTCTGGAGAGAGTGATATAGGTGAGACAGGTGAGCTCTGGAGACATTGATGTAGGTGAGACCGGTGAGTTCTGGAGACAGTGATGTAGGTGAGACAGCTACATGTTCTCTGTATTCCAGGTTAATATTGTGTCTCGTCCTGGTTCTCTGTCTTGCTGCTTCCTTTAAACGGAGAACGTTTCTGTAATTACTGTGTGCACCGACGTGTAACATGATTTTAATGACTGAAACTTCGCACCTCCACCCAACTGACTCTCTGTGCTTACTGTGTCGTGTGGCCTTCTGCTGGATCTCTTTAAAAACACTAAGGCTCAGAGCCTTCAGGTTACGCGTGTTCCGTCACAGTGAGACACCACGAGCTGATAATTCATCTGATATTCATTGCAGCTGGTTATAAATGTCACTCTTGTGTGTTCTCCAGCACAGCTGCATGCGTGTTTCGCCTTCAGGGTGTCTGTCCAGGGTCAAGTAATAGAGTATATCTTAGTATTTTTGGGTTTGTACACTTTAGCTTTTTATCCTAAACTGTGAAAGATGTTAAAACCACGGGTTCTCCTCGCCATCAAAATGGCTCACTAGAGCTAGAACCCCACTGAGCATTTTAACGGTAGTTGTCTAGTCTAGAATCACAGTCGGCTTCTATTACACTGAGTTTTCTAATAGCAGTTGTGTGTTACAGTAATTGTCTGTTCCATTCTAGAACCACACTGTGCGTTCTAGCAATAATTGTCTATAACATTCTAGAACCACAGTTAGCATTGTAATAGTAGCTGTTGATTTTAGAACCACAGTGGGCATCCTATTACACTGAGCATTCTAACCATAGCTGTCTGTTACATTCTAGAACCACATGAAGCATTCCAACAGTATTTGTTCATTACATTACAGAGCATGCTAACATTCTAACATTAGTGATGCAGTATATTACATTCTAGAACCACACTCAGCATTCTAACAGTATTTGTTGCATTACGAAGCGTTATAGCATTCTTATAGTTGTCTATTTTACATTTTCAAACCACAGTGTGTATTCTAACAATGGTTTTTGTCTAATACATTCTAGAACCACAGTGCGCATTCTGCCAGTTCTTGTCTATTACGTTCTAGAAACACATTGCGCATTCTAACAGTAGTTGTCTATTATATTCTAGAACCACAGTGTGCATTCTAATAATAATGATCTATTACGTTCTAGAACCACAGTGTGCATTCTAACAGTAGCCGTCTATTACATTCTAGAACCACCTAAGGTATTCCAACAGCTCTTGTTCATTACATTACTGAGCATTCTAAAATTCTAACAATAGTGATATGTTACATTCTAGAACCACACTCTGTGTTCTAACAGTATTTGTTGCATTACTGTGCATTCTAAAATACTAATAATAGTTATCTATTTGACATTCTTGATCCACAGTGTGCATTCTAACAGTGGTGGTTTATGATTAACCATAGTGTGGGTTCTAGGATTCTAACAATAATTGTCTACCAGTTTTAGATCTACAGTGTGTATTCTAACAGTAGTTGTCTATTACATTCTAGAACCACAGTGTGAATCCTAACAATAAATGTCTACTATTTACTAGAACCACAGTGTGCATTCTAACAGTAGTTGTCTGTTACATTCTAGAACCACAGTGTTCATTTTAACAATGGTTGTTTATGGTTAACATAGTGTGGGTTCTAGGATTCTAACAATAATTGTCTACATTTTAGAACCACAGTGAACATTCTAACAGTGGTTGTTTATTACATTCTAGAACCATAGTGTGCGTTCTAACAGTGGTTGTTTGTTACATTCTAGAACCATAGTGTGCGCTCTAACAGTGGTTGTTTATTACATTCTAGAACCATAGTGTGCGTTCTAACAGTGGTTGTTTGTTACATTCTAGAACCATAGTGTGCGCTCTAACAGTGGTTGTTTATTACATTCTAGAAACATAGTGTGCGTTCTAACAGTGGTTGTTTATTACATTCTAGAACCATAGTGTGCGTTCTAACAGTGGTTGTTTATTACATTCTAGAACCATAGTGTGCATTCTAACAGTGGTTGTTTGTTACATTCTAGAACCATAGTGTGCGCTCTAACAGTGGTTGTTTGTTACATTCTAGAACCATAGTGTGTTCTAACAGTGGTTGTTTATTACATTCTAGAACCATAGTGTGTTCTAACAGTGGTTGTTTATTACATTCTAGAACCATAGTGTGCGTTCTAACAGTGGTTGTTTATTACATTCTAGAACCATAGTGTGCATTCTAACAGTGGTTGTTTGTTACATTCTAGAACCATAGTGTGTTCTAACAGTGGTTATTACATTATAGAACCATACTGTGCATTCTAACAGTGGTTGTTTATTGCATTCTAGAACCATAGTGTGTGTTCTAACAGTAGTTGTCTGCTACATTCTAGAACCATAGTGTGTGTTCTAACAGTAGTTGTCTGCTACATTCTAGAACCTTATGCGTGCGTTCTAACAGTGGTTGTTTATTACATTGTAGAACCATTGTGTGCGTTCTAACAGTAGTTGTCTGCTACATTCTAGAACCATAGTGTGCATGTTAAGAGCAGTTGTCTGTTACATTCTAGAACCTCAGTGAGTGTTTTTATTCCGAACGCGTACTGCTTTGTTCTGTTCAGTTGTGTAGTGTTCTGTGTTTAGAACTCGGTCTCACACATTGTAATCAGCTGATTTAAGATGGCAGCTACTTGAGGCTGACTGTAATCACTCTCCAGTTCTCTTGCGCTCTATCTCTCTCTCTCTCTCTCTCGCGCTCTCTCACTCACTCACACACACTCACTCACCCACACACGCACACACACACACTTGCAGAGAGAAAGGTGGGTTAATGAGGCTGTTACCTGAGAAACAGCAGAAGCGATGATTCGGCATCCCGCCGCCATTGGAGAACTCCGTGTCCTTTTGGAACCGTTCCCGCCCCTTCCCCCCACCAGGAGCTGTGCTAAGCACCGCCTCCTCATGACGGAAAAGCCAGTGGACCAATCACAGGGCGCGATGTGGCTGTCCTCACACCTGACCTTGCCTTATGGGTTCAGCAGCATGCTCAAAAGCGAGGGGAAACAAAATTAGACTGATGATGCGTGCACACATACACACACACACACTTACACGTACACACACACACACACACACACACACACACACTGTGTCTCACATACAGAAGCATGAGCATCACTTCACTCACACAATCACATGACTGGATTACAACATGGAATCTAGTTCATGTGTCACGTGTTTGTGTGTTAATGATGTAATGCTTTTGAGTAATATGTCCTACCAATGATCTGGAAACGTGTGTGTGTGTGTGTGTGTGTGTGTGTGTGGAGTGCGGCCTTGCAGCTCCTGGTCAAATCTTTTTTTTTTTCATTCTGTCTCATTTCGATCCTCCATCTTTTCTCTCATCCATCAGTCTTCTCTCCTCTCTTTTTGCCTCTATTCTATTTCTCTCCCAACCATCCCCCTCTCTCTCTCACTGTGTGTGTGTGTGTGTGTGTGTGTGTGTGTGTGTGTGTGTGTGTGTGTGTGTGTTTGCAGTCTCTGCAGTATGTGGGGGAGCAGGCAGCAGTTAGAAGGCAGAAAGCTTGTGCCAAAGGGAGAAATGCAGCACTGCGTTATGAAAAACACACACAGACACGCATGTACACACACACACACACACACACACACAAACCTTTTCTATATCATTTTCTTTATTCATGTACATACACAGATTCTCTCACAACTCTCTTTATAAGAGATGGTCCTCTGTCTGTCTGTCTGTCTGTCTCTCTCTCTCTCTCACTCATGCACAAATTTGGCCGAGATGCTTCTCCAATGGGGCGAGTGATAAATTCTAGAGCTAGACAGAGAGAAAGACAGAGCGAGAGAGAGAGAGATGTAGAAAAATAGATGGAGAAAGACAGAGAGAGAGAGTTAGATGGAGAGACAGTGAGGGAGAGGAGGAAAGAGAGAGAGAGAGACAGTGAGTGAGAGATGGAGAGGAAGAGAGAGATGGAGAGACGGTGAGAGAGTGGAGGAGAAAGAGAGAGAGACAGTGAGGGAGAGGAGGAAAGAGAGAGAGACAGTGAGCAAGAGATGGAGAGGTAGAGAGACAGACCATGAGAGAGAGATGGAGAGACATAGAGAGAGAGACAGAGAACGAGAGAGGGATGGAGAGACAGTGAGAGAGAGAAAAACCGTGAGAGAGAGATGGAGAGACAGAGAGCGAGACCATGAGAGAGACAGAGAGTGAGAGATAGCTGGAGAGAGAGAGATGGAGAGAGAGACCGTGCCAGAAAGACAGTGAGAGATAGATGGAGAGATGGAGAGAGAGACAGACAGTGAGAGGGAGCTGGAGAGACAAAGAGAGACGGACAGTGAGAGAGAGATGGAGAGACAGACAGAGAGAGAGAGACAGTGAGATATAGATGGAGAGACAGAGAGAGACAGACAATGAGAGGGAGAGACAGACAGTGAGAGAGAGATGGAGAGACAGAGAGACAGACAGTGAGAGAGAGATGGAGAGACAGAGAGAGACAGACAGTGAGAGAGAGATGGAGAGACAGAGAGAGACAGACAGTGAGAGAGAGATGGAGAGACAGAGAGACAGACAGTGAGAGAGAGATGGAGAGACAGAGAGAGACAGACAGTGAGAGAGAGATGGAGAGACAGAGAGACAGACAGTGAGAGAGACATGGAGAGACAGAGAGAGACAGACAGTGAGAGAGAGATGGAGAGACAGAGATTGTCTTTATTTAAGTGTTCAGTGTGTCAATATGTTTGGGGGCTCAATGAGAAGGATTCTGTGTTATCCAACTGTGTGTATATATATATATATATGTGTATGTGTGTATGTGTGTGTGAGTGTGTGTGTGTGTGTGTGTGTGTGTGTGTGTGTGTGTGTGTGTGTCCTATTTTAGGTATCTGGAAATGAGCCATGACTCTATAGAGACGGACACTCTACTTTGATCTCGTTCCATTTTGATCATTTTTACACACACACACACACACACACACACACACACTAGCGAAGTAGGATGGCAATCAACAAATATTACTCTAATTACTATAAATGTACTCTATATACTGATAATATATTGTTGCCCGTCAGTAAAATGTATTGGCACCTTTCTGTATTGTCTCTCAATGGAAAGAAAACAATACTGACCACAAATTATTTTGGGTGGTGATTTACTCTCAGTACAGCACTGATACTGTGTGTGTGTGTGTGTGTGTGTGTGTATCTGTAGGAGGGCAAGGAGCTGATCGAGGAGCAGCCTGAGCTTGGGCCTGTGGTGCACCAGAAGCTGAAGGAGATGAGGGAATGCTGGACACATCTGGAGAGCACCACCAAGGCCAAAGCTCGTCAGCTGTTCGAGACACAGAACCACAGAACCACAGATGTTCCACCGCACAGCCTTTCGGATCTGGACCAGCACCTCAGCATGCTCCAGGACGAGCCACCACATTCGTCACACTCCTCACACGCAGCATACTCCACACACACCAGCCCCTCGGCCAGCGCCTCCATCCTGAGCCCTCGGACCACATTTAGCCAGCAACTGCAAAGGATAAAGGTGTGAATCACATGAGCAAACATTCATTCACACACACACACACACACACTCACACACAGAAATGTACACTACGGTAGTATTATGTACACTATGCTACACCATATAATACCATCTACACTATGTATACTATACTGTACTATACTATACCATACTATACCATACCATACTATACCATACTATACTACACCACACTATACCATAGTATACTATACCATACCATAGTATACTATACTATACCATACTATACTATACCATACTATACTACACCACACTATACCATACCATACTATACCAAACCATACTATACTATACCATACTATACTACACCACACTATACCATAGTATACTATACCATACTATACCATACCATACTATACCATACTATACTACACCACACTATACCATAGTATACTATACTATACCATACCATACTATACTACACCACACTATACCATAGTATACTATACCATACTATACTACACCACACTATACCATACCATACTATACCAAACCATACTATACTATACCATACCATACTATACCATACTATACTACACCACACTATACCATAGTATACTATACTATACCATACTATACTATACCATACTATACTACACCACACTATACCATAGTATACTATACTATACCACACTATACTACACCATACTATACCATAGTATACTATACTATACCATACCATACTATACTACACCACACTATACCATAGCATACTATACCATACCATACTATACCATACTATACTACACCACACTATACCATAGTATACTATACTATACCATACTATACTATACCATACTATACTACACCACACTATACCATAGTATACTATACCATACCATACTATACCATACTATACTATACTATACCATACTATACTACACCACACTATACCATAGTATACTATACTATACCATTCTATACTATACCATACTATACTACACCACACTATACCATAGTATACTATACCATACCATAGTATACTATACCATACTATACTACACCACACTATACCATACCATACTATACTATACCATACTATACTATACCATACTATACTACACCATACTATACCTTAGTATACTATACCAAACCATACTATACTACACCATTCCATACCATACCATACCATACTATACTATACTATACCATACTATACTACACCACACTATACCATAGTATACTATACTATACCATTCTATACTATACCATACTATACTACACCACACTATACCATAGTATACTATACTATACCATACTATACTATACCATACTATACTACACCACACTATACCATAGTATACTATACCATACCATAGTATACCATACCATACTATACTATACTATACCATACTATACTATACTATACTACACCACACTATACCATAGTATACTATACCATACCATACTATACCATACCACACTATACCATACCACACTATACCATAGTATACTATACCATACCACACTATACTATACTACACCACACTATACTATAGTATACTATACCATACCATACTATACCATACTATACTATACCATGTCATACCATAGCATGTAAGCTATGTACACTATACCATACTATACCGTACTATACTATACTGTACTATACAATACTATACCATACTATACTGTACTATACAATACTATACTATACCATACCATACTATAATATACGATACCATTTCATACTATACTATACCATACCAAACTATACTATACGATACCATACCATATCATACCATAGCATGTACCCTATGTACACTGTAATATGCTGTATTATTCTGTCCTATATTATACCATTCTGTACTTTACTATGCCATAACATGCCATACTATGTATATTAAGTACTATACTTTGTCATTTTATGCCATACTATACCATGTACGCTATGTACACTATACTATACCATAACATAACATACCAGGTACACTTAATACTATACTTTATTATATTACTATATAAAAATATTTACACATTTTCCCCACTTTACCCCAAATGTTGTAGATCAGCTGTAACGTTTGGTGTCTGAGGTTTTGTACTTTAGTTTTACACTGGAGTTATGAGGCTAATGTAGCTAACAATGAATGGAGCCTTGTGGGATTTAAAATAACAAACATCTGGCCACCTGCTAAACTAAAATATCTCTCTCTCTCTCTCTCTCATTCTCTGTCTGTCTGTCTCTCTCAGTCAATGGAGGCTCAGATGCAGCTCTATCCTGGTTTAATGCAGCTGAAGTCGGACATTAGCGGACAGAGTGATGTAGACGGAGCCGACATGCTCCACCATGGGCCAATGGGTATCGAGGGCCAGGGCTCGGGGGGTGTGGCTGAGACGCGAATTGTGCGTCTGATTGAGCCACTGAAAGAAAGGAGGCGGATCCTTCTGGCCTCCAAAGAAATGCACCAAGTCACTCAGGACCTGGAAGACGAGATTGTAAGCCTCTCTGTTCTACCGGGCCTTTTCATTCTCGCTCTGTCCATCTTCACTTTATCTAAAATGCCACAACCTTGCTTCTTGAATGCTTTTACTCTTACTACTACCTGCTTTCTGATTGGCTGGCTTGACCAGCTTGTATTTGATTGGCGATTTAAAATGATAGATGAGTAGCCTGATATTTCCATTTTGTCACAAACTTGGCCAGTTTGCAAGATTTACTTTTCAATAAAAAGTGGATGGGATTGTTTTAAATAAAGTGACCTAGCATTTAAAACATAACATGTCATACTGTCTCTCTCTCTCTCTCTCTCTCTCTCTCTGATATTTCTCTATTCCTCTCTGTTTCTCTTTACAGGTGTGGATTCAGGAGCGATTACCGTTGGCCTCCTCTACGGAATACGGCACCAATATGCAGAGCGTTCAGCAGCTTGTTAAAACCCACGAGGTGAGTTGCAACTGTTCCAACTCGACACTGCAGCACGTTTGTTCTGTTCTCCTGTCACACAATTTTTTTGTGTGTTTTGGCATTTGTGTGCTCTGTGATTGGTCGCGCAGGCCTTGCAGATGGAGATGCAGGCTAGAAAGGGGCGTGTCGAGGAGGTGCTGGACAGAGCCGAGGCAGTCGCCGCCCTTCGCACTCCTGAGGTGGAGATTGTCAGAGAGGGAGCAATGCACGTGAGGCAGCTGTGGGAGGTGCTACAGGTGGAGACGGAGCGTCGTACGGTGATGCTGGATGCGGTAAGCCACGCCCAGCAATACTACACCGAGGCAGCGAAGGCGGAGTCGTGGCTCAGCGGGCAAAAGCTTCATGTTCTCAATGAGGAGGACGGCAACGTAAGAACATCATCTACTGTAGAGTGACGTTACGGGAAAAACATTACATCCGTGATCCATGGAGATTTTTTGCACCTTATATGACATGTTCCACAAATGTTTACATTTGCTAATTACGTTTGTCTCTCTTTCCGTGTCTCTGCAGGATGAAGCGAGCACGCTAAGGCTGCTGAAGGAACAGTTGGCTTTAGAGCAGAAGGTGGAGACTTACGCAGAGACCGTGGGGTTCCTGTCTCAGCAGTGCCGCCGCATGTTGGAGCTGGGACACCCTGACAGGTAAACACCCAGCTAAACACCTGAACAGGTAAACAATTCTTTTAAACACCTGAAAAGGTAAACAATTCTTTTAAACACCTGAACAGGTAAACTCTTCAAAGCGTTATGTGCCATTACTGTAATGACTAACTTAGTGACACTCTAAATCAAAGCTAACCGTTGGTTCCTCTCGTTAGTGAGCAGATCACTAAGCAGCAGGCGCACATCGACCGGCTCTACGTCTCCCTGAAGGACCTGGTGGAGCAGAAGAAGACCAAGCTGGAGCAGCAGTACTGGCTCTACCAGCTGAAGAAGGAGGTGGAGGCTCTGGAGAAATGGATCTCTGAGAGAGAGGCTGTAGCCAGCTCCACTGAGCTCGGCCAGGATCTGGAGCATGTCACGGTCAGTCACACACACACACACACACACACACACACATACACATACAGTATGTCTTAATGAGCTAATCTTTGAGTTTGTTGCTCCATGACCTTGAGAGTGATTGTGTTACGATCTGGTTGTGTGCAGGCGCTGCAGGAGAGGTTCACCGAGTTTCGGGCCGAAACAAGCACCGCTGGTCAGAGGCAGATGGACTCGGTGAACAAGATGGTGAATGAGATGATCGACTGCGGCCACGCAGATGCTGCCACCATTGCCGAGTGGAAGGACGGCCTGAACGAGTCCTGGGCCGACCTGCAGGAGCTGATGGAGACCAGAGCACAGATGCTTGCCGCCTCATACCAGCTCCACAAGTTCTTCACCAACTGCCAGGAGGTTGAAACATAGTCCACTAATGCTCAAACCCAGCCACATACACACACACACACACACATACACACACTTTAACATAATTTATGTTTGAAGGAACAGTAGTACAAATCTTATGCATCGTTATGCACGTGCTCTACACACAGAGAAAATCCTTCTTTTTGTTAATACCATGTTTACTGTCTTACATTTGTGTGTGTGTGTGTGTGTGTGTGTGTGTGTGTGTGTGTGTGTAGGTGCTGGTGCAGATTGAGGGGAAGATGAGACAGTTACCGGAGGTGCGTTCGTGTCAGGTGAGCACTGCCAACCCCGGCACACTACAGAGAGTGCTACACTCCTTTGAACACTCTCTGCAGCTGCTTGTTTCACAGGTGAGAAACACACACACACACACACACACACACACACACACACACACACAATGTCAACACACAATGTCAACACACAATGTCAACACCTGACAGCAACCAGTGCTACTGATGTGTAGGAATCAGGAATCCAAATGTAACCAATGGGAATTTCCCATTCACACTCTGCTACACTCTAATACACTCTAATATACTCTAATATACTCTACTCCACTCTACTGTACTCTACTACACTCTAATACACTCTATTACACTCTAATACACTCTAATATACTCTAATATACTCTACTACACTCTAATACAATCTACTACACTCTACTACACTCTAATACACTCTACTACACTCTAATACACTCTGCTATACTCTACTACACTCTAATACACTCTAATACACTCTGCTATACTCTAATACACGCTAATACACTCTAATACACTCTATTACACTCTACTACACTCTACTACACTCTAATACACTCTATTACACTCTAATATACTCTACTCCACTCTACTACACTCTAATACACTCTATTACACTCTAATACACTCTACTATACTCTAATAAACTCTACTACACTCTAATACACTCTACTATACTCTAATACACTCTACTATACTCTACTACACTCTAATACACTCTACTATACTCTAATATACTCTACTATACTCTACTACACTCTAATACACTCTAATACACTCTAATACACTCTGCTATACTCTACTATACTCTAATACACTCTAATACACTCTAATACACTCTACTACACCCTAATACACTCTACTATACTCTAATATACTCTACTATACTCTAATACACTCTAATACAATCTACTATACTCTAATATACTCTACTATACTCTAATACACTCTAATACAATCTACTATACTCTACTACACTCTAATACACTCTACTACACTCTAATACACTCTAATATACTCTAATATACTCTACTACACTCTAATACAATCTACTACACTCTACTACACTCTAATACAATCTACTATACTCTACTACACTCTAATACACTCTGCTATACTCTACTACACTCTAATACACTCTAATACACTCTGCTATACTCTAATACACGCTAATACACTCTAATACACTCTATTACACTCTACTACACTCTACTACACTCTAATACACTCTATTACACTCTAATATACTCTACTCCACTCTACTACACTCTAATACACTCTATTACACTCTAATACACTCTACTATACTCTAATAAACTCTACTACACTCTAATACACTCTACTATACTCTAATACACTCTACTATACTCTACTACACTCTAATACACTCTACTATACTCTAATATACTCTACTATACTCTACTACACTCTAATACACTCTAATACACTCTAATACACTCTGCTATACTCTACTATACTCTAATACACTCTAATACACTCTAATACACTCTACTACACCCTAATACACTCTACTATACTCTAATATACTCTACTATACTCTAATACACTCTAATACAATCTACTATACTCTAATATACTCTACTATACTCTAATACACTCTAATACAATCTACTATACTCTACTACACTCTAATACACTCTACTACACTCTAATACACTCTAATACACTCTAATACACTCTAATACACTCTGCTATACTCTACTATACTCTAATACACTCTAATACACTCTGCTATACTCTACTATACTCTACTGTACTCTACTGTACTCTAATACACTCTGCTATACTCTACTACACTCTAATACACTCTAATATACTCTAATACTCTGTAATACACTCATACACTCTAATATACATTACTACACTCTTAGTGGTTACCACGTTCGTCTCACACCTCCAGGGTTGGGGGTTTGATTCCCACCGTGGCCCTGTGTGTGCGGAGTTTGCATGTTCTTTCCGTGCTGTGGGGGTTTCCTCCGGGTACTCCGGTTTCCTCCCCCAGTCCAAAGACATGCATGGTAGGCTGATTGGCATGGTAGAGTATGAATGGGTGTGTGATTGTGTGCCCTGCGATGGACTTGCACCCTGTCCAGAGTGTAGCCCTCCTTGTGCCCGATGCTCCCTGGGATAGGCTCCAGGTTCTCCATCACCCGGAAAAGGATAAAGCAGTATAGAAGATGGATGGATGGATGGATACTCTAATATAGTCTAATATACTCTAACAAAAAGCTCATTCACAGGGACTTGTATAGCAGATGCAATGTTTTACGCCTTACAAATCCTATCATTAATATCTCATTAACTTACTGCAGCCATAGCCACACTAGAAAATTGAGGTTCACGAAAGTTATACTAGCACTCAATTATATAACTTACTTACATTTTTTTCTCTCGAATATATTTTTCGAACATAAATGAATTCGTTATGACGATTTTGTATCTTTGACCTGATCAGGTGCGTCAGCTGCAAGAGAACGCGTCTCAGCTCCGTGCAATCTACGCTGGCGAGAAGGCTGACACCATCTTGGTCCGTGAACAGGAAGTGATGCGTGCGTGGAAGGAGCTCCTCATGGCGTGCGAGGGCAGTCGTGTGCAGGTTACCACGGTGACGGACAAAATCCAGTTCTTCGCCATGGTGCGTGAGCTCAGCATGTGGACAGACGGGATCATGGGACAAATCGGCCCGGTCGACGATCCACGGTATGAATTGTCACATTCACAAACACACACAGTGTTATCATCTTATTTTGATTTGATTACCTTTCTACAAGCATGATGTACGAAGCCTTGACTTCCATCCTTCTGTCAAGCTCTACTGATTAAATGCTTGTACATGAAGAGAGAGAGTAACAAACTCATCTAATTTGCCTTCTTCTGGTTTTGTTATGGGCTGTGTGTGCATATGTATATTTGCGTGTGTGTGTGTGTGTGTGTGTGTGTCTTAGGGATGTGTCCACTTTGGAGTGCATGATCTCCCAGCACCAAAACCTAAAGAGTAAAATGGAGAGCAAAAGCAAGAGTTTCATGCACTGTGTGGAGATGGGCAAGATGTTGCTCGCGGCACACAATCCTGCAGCTGAGGAGGTATAGAACACACACACACACACATGCGCACACACACACACGCGTGCGCAAAATACAGTGTCTTCCTTTCTCTCCATCATTCCTGTGTTGTTCTCTCTCTGTCGTTCTCTGATGCATGTAGGTAAAGGAGAAGTTGGAGTATGTGATGGCGAAGCAGAAAGATCTGAATGATAAGTGGGAGCAGCACTGGGAGAAACTCCAGCGCAGTAAGCAAATCCTCATGCTGATAACTTCATTACTGTAGCCTGGCATGGTAAATGCAGCACGAAGCCACTTTTCATAGCCATAAATCCAGTTTATATTTTACACAAGTATCGAAATAAAGCTGGGAAGAAAAAGCGTTTACTGAAAGCTAACACGGTGCTAGCACGGTGGCTTAGTGGTTACCACGTTCTCCTCACACCTCCAGGGTCCAGGGTTCGATTCCCACCGTGGCCCTGTGTGTGCGGAGTTTGCATGTTCTCCCCGTGTTGCGGGGTTTCCTCCGGGTACTCCGGTTTCCTCCCCCAGTCCAAAGACATGCATGGTAGTCTGATTGGCGTGTCTAAAGTGTCTGTAGTGTATGAATGGGTGTGTGAGTGTGTGTGTGATTGTGCCCTGCGATGGACTGGCACCCCGTCCACCCTTGTGCCCGATGCTTCCTGGATTGGCTCCAGGTTCCCCGCGACCCTGAAGAAGGAGTAAGCGGTAGAAGATGGATGAATGGATGGATGATCACATCGATGATCTGACTTTAACACGTGAAAAATAAACAGCGGTCTGTCAGCCTGAAAGGGCATTGTTCTAACGTTATTTAACGTTGTTTGCGTTTACAGTGCAGCAGCGGATGAAGTCTGCACAAGCAAGCAAGGCTGAAGGGACGTTTCACGCTACGAAGGAGTCGCTGAGCAGCGGTGGTGAGGCAGAGGGCGGGGCTGACGAGGTGGAGCAGCTGATTCGCCGACATGAAGCGTTCCGTAAGGCGGCATCTACCTGGAAGGAGCACTTCAACTCCTTACGACAGGTTGGCATGGCAACAACCGATAAAACACTGTTTACCTACTGCTGTTGTGTCAGTTTATATATCAGTCTGTCTAATTGTACATCTGCCCATCCATCCTTCTGTCTACAAGCCCATGCAACTCTCATCTGTTCTCTATCCATCCATCCATCCATCCATCCAAGTGTACATCCATTCATCTATCCCTCTACTTGTTCATCTGTCCATCTATATAACTATCAACTGTACCATCCATCCCATGACTTATCATTTACCTGTTCATATATTCATCCATCAGTCCATCCATCCATCTATCCATCCATCTTTATAACTATAGATCCAACTTCATCCACTGGCCCATCATTTACTTGTTTATATATCCATCCATCCATTAATCCATCCATCCATCCATCCATCCATGCACTCATCCAGTCATCCATTTATCTATGCCTTACTACCATCCATGCACTGACTCATCCATCCATCCATCCATTTGTTCATCCATTAATCCATTTGCCTTTCCATCCATTCATCTGTCCATCTATATAACTATCCAAAGCAATCCTCTGGCCCATCATTTACCTGTTTATATATCCATCCATCTGTATATCTTTTTGCCATTTATCCACTGACCTATCTATCCATCCATCCATCCGTTGTTTATTGGTATTCATCCTTCTACGGTCCAAAAATCCTCTACTGTCAACTATAATTTTATCTTTAAAAAACTGGAAGCAGTTTATTTAAAACACTAGTGCCGACCCTTTATTTTTGATGGGACAAGTATTCATATCCTACTGGAGATGCGATGGTACTGAATGCTGAATTGTTAAAGATACGCAGATAGAGAAGAGATTTTTCCAGATGTCAAGGAGCATTTTTTTTATGGCTTTACGGGTTTTGTGCTCAAGGTTACAGCAGCCATGTCAGTTGGTTTACTTCCTGGTGGTGATTTGACTCACTGCCAATAGAAGTAACGGCATCAGCGAACTTAATCAGCTTGACAGATAAGACATTCAAAACACAGTGCCTGGTATAGAGTGGGTGTAGCAGGGGGTAGAGGATGCAACCTTTTGGGACACCGATGCTGACTAATTATCTATATGATCTATCTGTTAATACCATCAAATTCATTTGCATTATATTATTTATCTTTATGTCTATCCATTCTTTCAATCATTTATCTTTAATGTATCCTGTATAACAACGCGTCCCTTTCTAGGCAGAGAAATTGAAAGAAGAGCAAAGCAAGCAGTCCACCACCTCGTCTCTCCTCAACAGACAAATGTTTCCTTTGTCCTGCCTCGTGCCCAGCTCTTCCTCGTCCTCTTCTTCCTCGTCTCTTTTCCGGAGCCCTCTGCAGGACATGCTCCTCGAGCCCAAATCTGGTCCAGACCTTACACATACCCCACACGCTTTTGCCCAGAGGCTCGGATCTGCACTGAATCCCTACGCTCCCATCATGAATGGCTCCCCCTACCATAGGCTCAACCAACAAGTCGGGGCGTTGGGCACAAACAGCTCCAGTCAAACCGGGTTAAACCAACAGGGTGTTTTTGGGGTGGACAGCTCGAGTTACACTGGCCTAAACCAGGTCGGCATGTTGGGTTCAGACAGCTCCAGCTACACTGGATTAAACCAATCTGGTGTCACAGGGGCCAATGGCCTGAACCCCCTCAGCGCTATGGGTATGACTGAACCCAAAACCGCATTCGCCTGGCAGCAGCTCAAAGCTGACTTCCAGCCCAGGATCAATCACATGCACAAGGCTGTAGGTCCTCTGCTAGAGGCCCACGCCAGGCACCTGGTCCCAACAGGAGTGCCAGTGGGCACCGAGGCATCCCTGGAGTTGCTCCACGGACGGCTGCAGAGGGACCCTCGCGGCAGCCGCTCAGACCCGCAGATGGACCACCTGCGCAGGGAGAGGGAGTACCGGCTCGGGCGCCACACCTCCAGTGAGCAGGAGATCCAGGCGCGGCTCAACGAGCTGCCCATGATTGTGCGCCAGGAGAGGCACCAGCGGCGCAGACTAGAGCGTCAATCGTCCAGCGAGCATGAGGGCAGTGGCAGGCAGAGACTTCCGAAACAGGACTCCAGCGACAAGGAGTCGGGGAAAGAAGGGTCAGACAAGAAGCAGACAGGGTAAGGCGAGATTACGTGTGCTTGCCCACATCTTTTATTACATTGCTGTTTATAACAAAGTGTGTGTAATCATTTGCATGACTGTAACTGTAAATTTGTGATGCATGCAAGAACAAAGGACTACTCTTAGTAAATTTTCTTGACACATAATAAAATGAACAGGCATGTGCGTGGATTTAAAAAGTGAATCCATAGAGCGACGCTGTCACCCGTCTATCTCATCAGGTCAAGTGTTTTTTGACTCAGAATGGTCCAACCAAATCTAGGGGGCCAATACTTTTTTCCTTAAAAAAAAAAGAACAAACAGAAAATAGGCTGAAAATGTATACTACACTAAGATTTGCATCACAGTTATGTTATACCGTACGTAGTGAGCACATGTAGTGAGTAGAAAGCCAGGTGGAATTCAGATGAAGGTTTTTACATGGATTCTGATTGGCTCGAGAGTGTATTAAGAGATGCAGGGATGTCGACTCATACATTTGTGTCTCTTTCTTGCTGTTGTAGGGAAAAACGCTCCACCATGGCGGAGATTGTTGAACAGGTGCAGGAGAGAGAAGCATGCCAAGTGAGTATCGATGCTTCATTCACGATCACACAAGCAAAACCCAATACACACTGCGTTCTTTCCTCTAACACACCAGATTCCAACACTGTTCGGTGGGAAAACACTCACCTACACCTCAGCCTCTAGAAAACAAACCACAGCTGTTCTCACTACGAACCTGCGAACCCAACTCACTTTTATTCCTTCTTTTATTAAATCTCCGTCTCTTAGGCGAGGGGAGAGGTGTATCGTCCTTCCAGCAGTCTCTCCGCCCCTGTCTCCCGTCTTGACCGGCCTCGTGCTCGTGATCGACCGAAACCACGCCGACGGCCGCGTCCCAAAGAACCCGAGGAGACGCGGCGGTCACGGTCAGCACCGGCTCAGAGTGCGCCAAGCACGCCACAGCCACCCACGCATACCGTTCACCAGGAGGGCTTCCTGTACCGCAAACACGAAGAGGAGGGCAAGGAAAAGAGCCCCAACAGGTGCCCCTAACATGCTAACAAGTCGATTAGCCCGCTTTTTGTTTGAGTGGTAAAATGGATACCCACGGGGAGTGAAATCTTCATTGTTTTGGACGCGTGTCACTTGTCTAACGTCTAGTGCGTTCGTCTCCATTTGCAGCAAGTCGTGGGTGAACTTGTACTGCGTGCTCAACAAAGGCGAGATCGGATTCTACAAGGACGCCAGGAACACGACGACCCCGTACAACGACGAGCCGCTCCTCAACCTAGCCATCTGTACCTTCGACACCACCAACGGCTACAAAAAGAAGAAGAACGTCTTCATCCTGAGGTAAGACTCGCGCAACACGCGTTTATGTTTGAGTGACACATCGAGCCTGGCATAAATCAAAATAAAGTTATGCAATTCAATTTGATGTGGGACATTATATATTAATATTACACATTAGAAAAACAAAATAATCAATAGCATATATATATATATATATATATATATATATATATATATATATATATATATATATATATATATATATATATATATATGAATTCCTCACTAATAAACTGATGAGTTAAATCAGGTTAAATGAGGTGCTGTGATGCTTTGTAGAGCGAGACAACTGAGCTGCGCAGTGCTAAGGTTCTCCAGGGTTATCCAATCAGCTTTGAGTGTCATGAAAAAGCCAATATTACAGCCAGAAACGCTGAATGTGTCTTTAACTGATGATCGAGTCGCTGACATGAGTTGCGTGTTGTTTTGACCCACTGCAGGAGTGAAACCGATGGGGACTATATCTTCCTGGCCAAAGACGAGGTGAGATTAATGATGCTCCATCACAGGAAAAGCTAGATGTAGTACAAATTCTTTAAAAAAAAAAAAGGTTCCTGAAAACAAAAGACCTTCATTTTGCTCGTCTTGTTTCTCAGGAAACTTCTACCTTTATTACTGACAGTGTGTGTGTGTGTGTGTGTGTGTGTGTGCAGGAGGACCTGAAGCGTTGGGTGAACAGCATAAACGCCAGCCTGAGCGAAATCGAGGAGATCGCCAAGTGGGAGAAACCCACCACCTCCTCCACCGACCCTGACAAATCAGAACGCAAGGAGCGCTCCGAGGGGGCGGAGCCATCGGAGAAGTCGGAGCGCTCGGATCAGTCGGACAAGCGAGAGGGGGAGAAGAGCTCTGAAAGCTCCGAAAAGAGGGACACGTTGGAGAGAGTGAGGGTGGAGCGACGAGGGAGGGAGAGAGGAGACAGAGGAGACAGAGAGAGAGAGAGGGAGAGGGACAGAGGAGAAAGAGGTGAGAGAGGAGACAGAGAGAGAGAGAGGGAGAGAGAGAGAGGAGAAAGAGGAGAGAGAGGAGAAAGAGAGAGGGAGAGGGAGAGGGAGAGGGGAGACCGGAGTTCCAGGGGTTCGAGCACCTCTGGGAAAAGTAAATGATCCACTCAGCTCATCAATCCATCCATCCATCTTTCCATAGACCCACCGAGAGTGGAGGAGAAGAGAAGAACGAGCTCTTTTACTTCTCCGACAGTCCGATGACACGCTGGTGAGGTTTTCCTGTGAACACAGCATCCAAAGAAAGCGTCTGCAAAAAAAAAAAAGCAAAAGCATAGTAATTAATCTCGTCCTAAAACGAGTAAACAAGGTAAAAACGTCCCCTAGATAACTGAAAAGCCTTTTTAAACGAAAGCAATATGATATATGCAGTAGATGATTTAATACCCCCCCACCCCCCGTTTGTGGGTGTGTGTGTGTGTGTGTGTGTGTGTGTGTGTGTGTGTGTGTGTGTGTGTGTGTGTGTGTGTGTGTATTTGTGTGTGTGTATAAGCAGGAGACAGTGAGGAAACGGTTTCCTACGGGAAACGTGAAGACACTCAGGACTAGAAATGAAAAGAGCGGCATGCGGACACGCACTCCCACGTGGAACCACACACACTTGACACGCTCCACTGATTAGGCTGACATCGTAACCCTGCTTCAGTAGCGAATCATGTTAAAGAAAACAGTCATTCGTCTTTAGTAAGAACTTCTAGAGGTAATCGATGAAATATACACAGTTGTACACACTCACTCCAAACAAAAAATAAGGATATGTTCAGTGTCTGAAGTTTGCTTCTTCGGTTTTGTACCAGAGCTACGAGGCTAACACGGGTAACAAGTCAACAAAGCGCTTAGCCACTAGTTTAGAGTAGATCACCAGCAGATCGTCTAAATCCACGGTACTCAAATCACCAAACACCAAATATTGGGGTTTGGTAACCAAGTTTGATCTAGTACATCCTGTTATTTTGCTTATATATATATATATATATATATATATATATATATATATATATATATATATATATATATATATATATATGCAAAATAAATAACAGGATGTACTAGATCAAGTGCTACTTTATAAGTTTCTCCCAAATTCGTATTTTTCAGTAACCTCCTGTTACACTATTTTCAGTTACGTAACTGACTTATGCACGCGCGTAGCCCGACTCTGAATACGAGGAACTTTCCTCTATTTGAACGTGTCGCAGTTTTCTTACTCGTTAGCCGTATTACCCTCGTACCAAGCGAACGTCACGCACCGAACACGTCTAGACGGGTTCGAGGGGAAGGTTGTTCTGTCCGTCATAACGGCGAACGTTTATTTACAAACGTCCACACACAGACCAGCACGGCGTCAAAGCCCTTAATCGTAACATCACCTCACGTCACAGCAGTCGCAGTTTTATTCCGTTCGGATTAGATCGATTCTCGATGTACGTCTAAATACTTCACGTTACAGGAGTACAAACCGAGTGCGCGTGAAAAAGTTCCTTAGGCTGTCACGATACGTTCATAAGTTCACCGTTAGGATTTCACTCGAAACGTCGAAGGTCCTGACGTCATCTCTTGTCATGTTCGTCCATTTGACTGTAGAACGATTAGTTAAGTTCGGAGGTAGGGTGTTCGTGACATTGTTATGCTATTAAAGACCTTGTATATACGTATACATGTTTATACATATATTTGTATATATATATATATATATATATATATATATATATATATATATATAAAATAGTAAACACGACTTCTACAAGCTACACTGAATTAAGCAAAATCTTTTATTTACTTTTTATTAATCAGCAGAAATATAATGAGCTAAACGAAATGTATTACTCGCCGAAAGTGGTTTCTGACTTTATGACGAAGCGCTAAAGGTGCATTTACGTAGCCTTTGTAGACCCATGGAGTACACACACACACTCACACACACACACACACACACACACACATATGAACACATGTGACAGGAACACGTTCGTCACTCGATTCGCACTTTCAGAGCAAAAACCAGACCAGCCCGGAATATTCCCGCCATCACAGAGCGTGTGTTTTATACGCGTACCTGCTCTCGGTTACCCTCGACGACGGCGTCGCGAAGCGTCTGAACGTTCGCTCGTCACTCTCCGTGTTTGGAGGTCAAGCTCGGCCATATTTTTTTTCTTCTCCGTCTTCCAGTTTTTCATTGTGGAAAATTTTTTGTACTTTTAAAAGTTATCGTAAAGCCTGAATGCTGATTATGTCTGCGATGTTACAAACAACAACGACAACAACAAAATTCTCCCAGATCCGCCCCTTTAATTACGGATAGACGTGTGGTTGTGCTTTGATTTGTTGTTTGTCTTGTTTAGTCATAACCTTATGTGCCATAAAAGTAGCCAATTTTTCTAACTGTTCCCGAACGGCATCGCTGCGTTCGGGATGTGTTCGTACCGTCTGCGGGAGCGTCTGTGTTTTTCATTTATCGACCTGCACAAACGTGCGAAAGTACCCGAATCCGTTTATAGGGTGCCGGGTTTGTTGTTGGGTTTTTACTGCATCAGTAACATCCCTAGCGAACGTGTTTCCAATTCGTCATATTTCCATCACAGAATGCCGTTTGTCACGTTATCATGAACCGAATGTAAAATTCCCGACTCCTACGTTCACACTAGCGAGCGATAGAACGGCGTCCGACGTTTAAACCGGGATTTTCTCAAAGCAACAACTCCAGACGAAAGGCTTGAACGGTTCCTCGGGTCAGTCCTGTGGAGCAAGAGGTCCGACGTTTCTACGGTTCCCGTTTTTCTGTTCGATTCGCAAAGAAACCTACAGCCGTGGTTCCGTCTTCTCCTGTCACATACGACCTCTCATTAAATGTATATAGAGACGGTATGGAGAACGCTTGGAAGGAAGTAGGAGAGATCATCGGTGCCTCTAGGGAGTGTACATAACAAGTCCAATCTGAGTTTGAAGCTTGGTTTTCACACCGATTGGTTTAACTTGTTAACTATAACCCTTTCTTATTGTAATTTTCAAGCCACGCCTACAAGCGACGATGGTACAGATCGCTACACGCCAACAAGAGACGAACTGTAGACGAGCGCCAATGCTAGTGTGAATGTAGGTGAAGACATCGAGCATTGACGAGATTAACACATTGTTATCTCATACAGACCTGATCTGAGGTCAGTCTTCCTTCACCACTTAAAGCTAGCTCTGAGACGAGCTCTGTTTGTGTGTGTGTGTGTGTGTGTGTGTGTGTGTGTGTAAGAAATGTATGTGACACTGAAGGAGATATAGTATGTCACCAATCTTGGCTCTGGAGAACAGCCCCGAGAAAAGAGTGAGAGTGAGAGATAGAGAGAGAGAGAGAGAGAGAGAGAGAGAGAGAGAGAGAGAGAGAGAGAGAGAGAGAAGAAGATCTCAAATCCTGGCAAAGAGACCAGAGTGGAATGTAGGCCACCTGCTTTACCCATCACAGCACTTTCACAAGGTTTTACGTGTAGTTAGTTTGCTTCTCTCCGAGTGCCCTTGATCAAGGCTTGACCTTTAGGTGTACTCTGAGAGCACAGACGTAGAGAACGTATCAATCCTAATGACAATTTTGCAGGTTGTTAAAGAATTTGATGGTCATGGAGAGAAAAAAGGTAACCAGATATTTCAACACCATGTCATTTTACATCACGTCTGATGTTCAAACCATAAGGGATGCTACGGAATCCGGACTGTGCCCTTCTCGCCTGGTGTTGGGGTCATCGTTGGAAAAAAAAAAGAAGAAAAAAGCACAATATCACACCAACTAGATGATTTGGAGATGACTTCTGGGCTGCAGCATCTCTGGAACCAAGCCACCCACCCACCAAAACCCCCACCACGCTCTTCAAGAGTAAACGCAGAGATTTGTAGTTCCGCCACAAGAGGGCAGCGATGCTCACAGCTTCCAAGCTCCAGAACATTCTAGAGGAACTTTATTAGAACGTTCTCTTGTCTGACCCACAGGCACGGACAATAAAGAAGGTCTCGGTTTGCCACTTTTTCGGCTCCGTATCATCGCCGAGCTTGACCTCACCGCACTTACTTACACGTTTGTATTTTCTGTTCGCTGCTGTACAACGAGACATGGCCACCACGGGTTTGTTTTTACGTGGCCGAGACACGCGTGTGCCCCCGGACATCATGGACAAAGCGGAGATTGCGGGCACGCGCACCTTTATCTGATCGAAATAAACCATTTTCTCACAAAGGAACGTAGAAGAAAACCACTAATACGTTGCATGAATGAGAACATAGTGGAGATTCCTATGCAACAGCTGTGCATGTTTTATCCAAAGGGGCTCGAACCCCCAGCAAAAAGGACTGGTGATGATGATGATGATGATTATGATGATGATGATGATGATGATGATGATGAGAAAGTGAAATGCAGATAATGTGTATTAACTTGAGATGTGTCATTAAAACATTATGTACCGGTAGTCTGCTGGACTCATTACAGAGTTGTATATATCACCATGTTGTCAGGTCTTTATTTGGGTCATATTTGGGGGGAAAACCACTCTGATCATAATTAGAACACATGATTTGTTTTTAGAGTAAGTAAAAGTAGCTAAATTCATCTGAAGTGTGTGTGAGTATTGATGAATATGCCAATTGGACAGGAAAACTATAACCCACGTTCACTTTTAAGCTGATCTAGAGTCAGATTCTCTTCACGTGGCTCAATCCTAGTCATGATACACAAAATAGGGTTATGGCAATAGACGTGTCGAATGTATTAAACATCGTATCTTGTGGACGAAACAGAAAAATAGGAATTCAATCCTGAAAACACACGGGTCATGAGCCCTATTTGGACGGGATTACGGGATTTACGTGGTACAATTCCGTCACAATGCGCTAGCAGTGTTAAAAGAAGGTTTTGGAAGAAGCATGATCTGTATAGATATTGCATGACATTGACATATTCCACACTATCATGATCATGGTGTTCTTTAAATAAATTAATCCAATAATGTGAACCACATACACATGCCAGTGTATGAGTGTATATGCCGTACACACAAAATATTTCATATGATTATACACACTATTACGTGAAGGTCCATTGTGCTACTGGAATGTGTGACTGGGATAAAAGAGGAGGAGGACACGTGTTTCCATTCTTCTGCTGCGTTCACGCTCAGCTGTACCGCTCCCTGATATGACCGGTGAAACAGGTCTGCCTTGTTGAACTGGTCAGATGCGTCAGGGCTTGTTTCAAGGCCGTAAAACCCTGATTATCTGTATGTCTTTCTTATGGATCTATAGGTTACTATACACAATAAGAATAAAACACGCCATGTCATGCTGGAGCGTGAATCATTCCTCTGATTCCACGGCAATGTCATAAATAAAGTTTTGATTTACATTTACGTTTAATGTTGCGCGATGTCTGCGAAGCAGGTTAGTTCTCGATATCACATACATTATAGCAGCTATAAACACTGTCATTCCCTCAAAAGCCTGTCTGCAGCTTTACCTCTGACCATTACAGAGCGCTGACACTGGCGTCTCCTTCCGCACATGTTAAATAAACGTCTCCTAACAGGAAGCTAAAAAAGTTGTATGATATAGTTGTTACTATAGAAACTATAACGTATTTGATTTAATATAAACCTGTTGCTGTGTCCTAATTCGCCTACTCTCCGTCCTAAATAGTATCTGAGATTAGAATGAGTGTGTCCCAAATCGTAGTATGTTGAAGGTACCCGGATGGTCTACTATTTCCGGTAGATTTGGACACTTTTCAGATGATATTGCCCACAGCTCCTTGCACGAGGAAGGAAGGAGGAGTTTTGTGACCGTTCGCGTCGCCGGATTCAACCTGCAAACATGGCGGACGAGTGCAACGTCGGCGATGCATCTTCAGTGTTTAAGTGTAAGAACTTCAGTGTTATACGCGAGCCAAAGTTTTCTCTTGTCGCGTAATGATTAGATGTTGTGTAGGTGATATAGGGAATAATGAATGAAGAAAAGCTGAAATGCAACGAGGCGTGTGTTCACGGTGACGGCGTGCGTAACTAGGCAACAGCGTTCTCTTCCGTTACGTGACGTGTTAGTATGTCCCAGTGCTTGCGTACTCTTTTGCTACACGCTCAAACGTATGTGCTCTTTTTGTGACGAGAAAGTACATACTTTTGAGTGTGTAGCAAGAGAGTTATTTTAATGCATGCAAATTGGGACGCAGCATGTGATTTGCCTTGCAGCCGGAAATACCCTGCTGAAAAAAACCCCAATACAATTTGTAATGGTTTTAATGGTTATAATGGGAATTGTATTGCATTGTATGGGAGGTCTGAAATGGTCTGTACTGGTCCCTGTGGGTGGTAATTTGTTGCATTCTATTGGTGGTATGATATGATATGTCTAGTGGATACCATTAAGGACCAATACTGGAAATGGTAATGGTTTTAATGGTTGAATGGATTGCAGTGGTATTTGTGTGATGGTTTTTATTGGGGTTTTTTCTTTCTTTCAGCAGGGTATTATCAGAGCTGCTGTTCGTTAAAATTCTGACCAATCAGAATCGAGAATTCAAGGAAGCGCACATTATTAGCCACATTATTGTTCCGTTCAAATCCGCTAGATGGCGCCAGATCCACTGATTTCTCACAGCTCCAGCGGTTAACTTCCTGTTTGAAAATGGCGACGTGGGGCAGGTTCGGGGCGAGTCTGCGGAACTTTTTCCGGAGTTCCTGGACCCTGAGCAGTAAAGTCCCGCTGAATCCGGCGGTAGGAGGCGCGGTGTTGGGCTGCCTGGTCGCCGGCGGTGTTTTCCGGTATCGCCAAGAGCTGCGGTGGAAATGTTTACACCCGACTGTGTACGCCAAGGAGACCGCGGTAGGGGGAAAGCTTTCATGTGTCAAAGTCCCAACTACCTCTCTATCACCTGTGTGTCTACAAAAGTGTCGGAATAATACAGAAGTATTGCAGGATACTAGCCACATCATGACTTATGTAGTGCACAGGGATCTAAACCACTCCCAAGACCTCTAACGCTTCATGTTTACAGTTAAGGGTGGAACGGTATCATAGTTACGGTATGATCACTAAACACACAACATCACGGTTTTCCGTGTATCGCAGTACTTGTCAATGGTATCGCATTATAAACAAACAGGACTTCATTCATATGGCTTATTGCATCACATATGAGCTGTAATACATTGTTTACATGTAGTTGTTTGTTTGTTTACATATATGCGGTATATACGCAGATCGGCCATATCAATAAACCCACTGACATGTGAAGTGAATATCGTTTATTATTTCTTTACAATAGCGCCTATCAAGGGGGGAGGGGTGGAGATATATTAAGCACCAAGCGAGCAGTCAGTTCTCGAAGTTGATGTATTGGACGCAGGAAAAATGGGCAAGCGCAAGAATCTGAGCGAATCTGTGATGGCTAGATGACTGAGTCAGAACACCTGTAGAGTGTTCCAGGTATGCGGTGGTCAGTACCTACCAAGATCAAGAGGTCCTGTGGACTGGAGTCCGTGCCTCGACGGGTCAGAGCTTGTTTTGGCGGAACAAGGGGGACCTACGCGATATTATTTAGCAGGCGGTTTTAATGTTCCGATCGGTGTGTACGTTCCATTTATGCTCTGACTGTTGCTCGCAGGACTAGCCGTTTTTTTAAAAATGTTTGTTTATTTTTTTAAATGCTGACAAGTAAGCATGGTTGTAATGGGTTACAGGGTTGTGTGTTATAATAGGTTGTGTTTATGTGTGTGTGTGTGTGTGTGTGTGTGTGTTTTGTAATTATAGGATGATGACACCCCCGTCCCCGCAGTCTCGATGCGGCGTTTGCGCTTCAACCAGTTTGCCTCTGTGATTTATGAGCACGAGCCATATATGACACCCAGAGACTTCCTGTACTCCATCATGCTGGAGCATCTGGAACGTGAGACACACACACACACACACACACACACACACACATATATATACATATACCGAAATTCACTATTGTGTTTTCTATGATAGCTAGTTAGCAAGCCTGTTTATTAGCATGCTAATTGCCTGTCTACTCATGGGTGTGTCCGGCACGAGGGTAATAAACCATGCCGGTGTGGCCTGTTATTATATGCACACACGCGACCTGTAATAAACATTTACAGTGTGCATCTGTCAGGCAGTAATTATGCTTCCGAGCTGTAATATTGAATCAGCTGTTGAAGATGAATCGGATATTTGTTTATCTTGAGAAGCAAGTTTTCTTAAAGGAGTAAAACGATGAACAGCACTTTAACGTGAGTCTGAATGTAGCAGACGAGTGCTTGGTCAGGTTATCCTTCACGCTACAGGCGTGCGTTCTTTACGGAGAGTGCATCAGCTTTAAAAAAAAAAAAAAACCCATTGGCATTATTTTATGGATTAGACAACTCAACATAGCGAATTAAAAGCGTGATAAAATCATCGGTATCCCACACGCACACACTACGATTTCACAACCTCGATTTAGTATCTAGTGAATATGTTACACTGCGTACGTAATTATCTGTCGGAGCACGATGTAAATAAATAAATAAATAAAATGCAAAACAATGGGATGTGCTGGATCAACTGCTATTTTGTAAACGGATGAGTAATGAGGCTGGAAGCTATATTGTTTTCTTTTTTCTTTCTTTTTTTTTTTTTTTTATCTTTCTCTCTAATGGTTAAAGCCAGTCTGTTTTTCCTTGCACAGTGTGTGTTAGATGTTCTCTCACACGGTTTGTTTTACATCGTTGTTCATTTTCCCCATACAGATAAACTGAAAAAAAGGCACCTGACCAAAGCGGTGAGTGTAACTGCGCTTACAAAATAAACGTCAGTTTGTTGTATGTGACGTTAGCGCGATGTCGGTTTACTACGAGTCGAGACAGAGCGGTGAAGTGAGCGGGTTACGATGATACGGTTTAAAAAATAAAAAAAAAAGCGTGATGTAATAATTATGTAAGTGGCAACATTTGCTGGCGCGCACGTGCGTCTCAAACGTTTACAGATGTGCTAATTGTAAATGATTTCTGGCTCTGATAACCGTGATTGGCTGTTCGACAGGAAGTAGAAAAGATGCTGACGGTGGCTTCTAAAGCCAAGGCAGGAAACAATCTGTTCCGAGGAATTGGAGACAACGGTATATGTATACACACACACACACACACACACACACACACACACACACACGCACTTGTTCAGTCTTCTTTCCTGGCTTAACTCTCACTGGTGTGTTTACAGGGCTGATCTCCTACACCGAGTACCTGTTCCTCCTCACCATCCTCACCAGTAAGTTATTACCGTGCGCCACTTCTCGTCCGTTTCCACGGACACGGCACTGCTTCCTGATCTCCGATCTCTCCGCACTTTCCCACCACGAAACAGCTGCATCTTGGTATTTCGAAAGGAAATTAGACATTAGTGTTTTAATATGAACAAACATCCCAAATTCCAAACCGCAATCTTGAATAAGGAATCGAGAACTTGTTGGCTAGCCAGGTGTACCAGTGTTGCACATTTGTTATTCTGATTGTTTCTTTGTTTGTTTAAAGTTAGCCATGCAACCAGTAACAGCTAACTTATATAGCGTCAGAGTCTAGTGTAATTAGCGTACTAGCTAACAGGTTATTTCATTAGCTAGCTACTGATTAGGCTATAAAGGTAACAACAGGGGTTTTTTTGTTTTGTTTTTGTTTTGATTTTTTGCACTTCTTTGAAGGTTTTCTTTGATTGGATGAACATTTAGCATTAGCGGTTAACCTGGGTTAGCGAACTTTTTATCAATGATGGCTAATTATCTAAAGCACGCCGGGTTGTCTAAAGCGAACTGTGTTGCGATTCCAGAGCCACATACGGGATTCAACATCGCTTTCAAAATGCTCGACATCGACGGCAACGAGCAGGTGGACAAAAAGGAGTTCGAGAAGGTGAAGCACTGACTTTCACACTGTTTACCTTTTAATAGCTCGCACTGTAATAAAAATATATATAAATATATAAATGTAAACGTCCGTTTTAGAAGAACAAAACTGTTACGCAGTTCTTACATTTTGAATCTGATGTAATATTTTGACTATATTTACCCGTTAGTCCCATTTTGGCTCGACGGTGGTCTGTCTGTGACTTACCGAGGTCGGAAACGGAAAAGCGCCCCCAAGTTCTCAGTCTCCATGGCAACAGTTAAAGCAAAACCAGGGGTGATCTTTCTTTCTTTTTTTTTTTTGTTTTCTTTTTCTTTCTTCCTCTCCCATGCACCAGTGTGATGCTAAGCATCCTGTCCCTTTAAGAGCCTGATTTAAAGGGAAGCAGCGTCGTTATCCTTAGCATCGTTAGCATGTGGAGAACGTGCTGCATGAGTCGCGTTTGTTGACCTTGATTTCAAATACGAAAACGTAGACAAAAACGTAGCATCATCACGCACTAGCGTTATTATGCGTCTCTGGTTTCTTGGTTATAAATAAACCAATCGGTTGGAACGTTTAGCGTATTTTCTGGACTATGACGCACTCGTTTGGGAAAACTCACTAACTTTGCTTGGAGAAGTGGGGTAAGGGGTTCATCATTTATATGATCTTTAATTTTCTACACTGACTTTGCAGTCACTCATCTGGAAAGTCTCCTCAACCCCGAGTTCAGCATATGAGGTCATGAGAACATGGCTGCTCACGCCGTCAACAGTAAATAAAACATCATGTATAGTGCTTTTGGATCATTCAGTTGGTCTCATAGTGATAGTCTGGAAAATACGCTAACATTGCTTGGAATGGTGGAGAATGCAGAATCGTGGGTACTGTAGATATCTGACGCTGCCTTGTCTTTGTTAATGCTGTTCGAAGGATACTACGGATGAATGAGAGGTATGTACACCGGCATGATTACTAGAATTGGGATAAATCCGAGGAGTGTTGCGTTTAAGTAGAGAGTCTGCAGCAGGAAGTGGGCTTGCCTCAGTCCTGGAGAGCCACAGCACAGTCAAACCTGATAATTAGCTAATGAGTTGATTAATGATGGTGTTCTTGCTCTAATGAGGTAATGAGGCCCAACAGAACAGGAAAAACGCAAACAGTGCAGCAGCGTGGCCGCAAAACAGCACAGGGCTCCCCATCCCTGATCTGCAGACTGGGAACAGCCCGAAAATAAATAAATACATATATTACAAATTGTCTTCTGAATGTAAAATAATCCAGCTTCGTTGTTCCAAAGCTGAAGAAAATCATCAGACAAAGGAAGGTCGCTAAAGAGGTGGCAGAGGTGAGTTCAGTTTTTGTTTATCGTTGTCATCGTTGATTTATCTGCCTGAGTTCTTCAAAGAATTGTCCATACGTCCGTCGTAATCTAGCGACGGTTTTAGTTAAAGCTTGTGTCGTATTTGTATGTCACGTCAGTAAATATTGAAGATTTGACAGCTATATTCCTGTAGCATAACTTTCGAAAAATTGTCGTGATTTATAGTCGGCCAAGTATATTTTCAGAGTATAACGTGTTTAGCTAGATATAACTGGATTTTTAAAAATTGTCGACCTGGTGAGGCGGCGTTTATGGAAGGAGTCTCCAGCGTCAGCGCTTTGGAAGAGTCAGAGGTAAATCTGTAACTGTTAAGTTTCCCGACACCTTCAAGATTCTCGGTAACAGAATACGACAAGCTGCGTGTTTGATTGGTTTTGATAAAAACTTGGTGGGGAAATAAAGACAGCACTTCTTTATGTCTTCAGGCAGCCGCCTCGGAGGACAGCAACGAGCCCAGCACCACGCTGCAGGCCTTCTTCTTCGGCCGTAAGGGACAAAATAAACTGCAGTACACAGAGTTTTGCAGGTCTGTCTTCATGGTTGTGCGGCTCTTCTGCTAGTCTCCTCCACTTTCCTTGTATGAAGCCTTTTTTATGTACCAGAGATCCACAGTAAACATGCAACAACCTCCATCTATCACTGATTTTTATTTTTAAAGCTAAAAACATTATTTTAATTATTGTACTTAAAAAAAAAAAAAATAATAATAATAATAATAAATTTTCAACACTTCATTATATATTTGATATGATTATTTTTCTTCTTCCTTTCACTGCTATATAAATGATTTATTATTATTCTTGTTGTTGTTGACAGTCATATTTTTGCCAAAAATGAAAATAACGTCTTCTCTTCTCCCGGAATATAGTCAGTTTAAGGAAATTTATGTCAAATACATATAAAAAAGGTTGCTTTTTTTTTTTTTTTTTTTTTTTTTTTTTTGTAGCTGTTAAAAGTGCGTATGTATTTATGTATTTTTTTTGCTGGTGTGCAGGTTCATGGAGGATCTACAGGCGGAGGTGCAGGAGATGGAGTTTCTCCAGTTCTCCAAAGGCATGGACACCATGAGGAGGGAGGACTTCGCTGATTGGCTGCTGCACTACACCAACGAAGAAGACAACTCTGACTACTTGGAGAACCTGAGGAAGAGAATACCGACGGGACAGGTGAGCGGTTTTAGTTCTGCATCGGATGTACCGTTTTCACTCTGAGACTAGCCTTCGTCTGGGTCTGTCTGTCTACGGCACTGACATCTGGAGCACTGAGGCAAAAACCTTCTAGTAAAGTCTGTCTTCTGTATCTCTCTCTCTCTCTCTCTCTCTTTCTCTGTGTGTGTTAGAGCATCAATTTTGAGGAGTTTAAAGCCTTCTGTCTCTTCACCAACAACCTGGAGGACTTTTCCATCTCAGTGAAGATGATTGCAGATGCCAACAGACCAATTGGAATGGGTAACATTTTTGTGTGTTTGTTACAAGGAACTAATATCGTATCAAGATGTTTAGACATGGATTGATAACAAATATATCGTGAGGTTGTTGTTATTATATGACCGTGTCATTATCATATTGTCATATTGCCCAGCCCTACCATTACGTTGCTGTATCACCCAGCATGCTTTGCTTTCTTCTGCCGTCGCTCCACTGCAGCTCAGTTTAAGAGAGCCGTGAAGATCGCCACAGGACAGGACCTCTCGGAGAACGTTCTGGATACAGTGTTTCAAATCTTCGACCTAGACGGAGACAACTGTCTCAGCCATGAAGAGTTCATCGCCGTGATGAAGGACCGAATGCTGCGAGGTCTCAGGGTGAGAGATCAAACCTAAACAATCTCGTTATCCCAGTAATCAGTTCTATATAATCAGTTCGATGTTATTGTTTTATTTTTTTTGCGTTTTTGTTGTCCCTTGTTCCTTTACTATTTTAATGCGTTAACTAGTTCTTGTTGTTTTACAATTTTTGCAACTCCATGATGACCGAGCATCAATATGTCAAATTTTTGCGCAGTTGTCTTTTCTTTTGACATGGCGTCTCTCTGTGCGTGCTGACAGGTTCAGTCCCAGCAGGGCGTGTCCGGTTTCTGGAAGTGTGTGAAGAAAGAAACGCTGAAAGGAGCTCAGGAGGCTCTCAGTCACAGCAACAGCCCTTTCTGAGAGGAAATATGTCTGTTCCAGGGGTGGGGCTTGTGGCATTAGGGGTGTGGCTATTCAAATTTGATTATGGTAAAGTAGACAAGCTGGCACCTGGAGCTGCAGCACGCTGGTCTATTAGATCCTCCATGGCACGTGGCCACTTTCTCAGCTGACTCTGTCGGTGTTTTATCCATGTTAAATTCCACAATGTCCCAATTTCATGATACATGTATTTTTGTGTTACAAGTTATGCAAAGTCACATCACCTTTACGTATGATATTCTGAAGACCGTGTGATACTGATATTGTTTTTGTTGAGTATCACAGTATGTCGTAGAACCAGTTCTCAGCACACGGCAATCATTTTTCTTCCAGGATGCTTTATTATTTGGAAAGTTCTGACTGAATATCCAAACTGATTGACAGGAATTGTTTTGGTCTAAAATGTTTACAGAGACTCACCATTAGCTACTAAAGTGGCATTATAATTTTTGGTTGTTCTGGGTCCTACAGGGCAAAGAATTAAGGCACTTTTCACTTCATTATTAATAAACAGATTCAGGTTTGGGGCTTTAAATATTTGAAATATGAAACATTTATATGAAAAATGAAATATTTTTACATGCTTGTACCCTATATTTTATTTCTGTCCCTCTCTGTTAAAATTGTGGTAGTCCAATATTTCTAAAATTCTCTTCCGGTGCTTTCACGCCTATCAGTCCGGTTCCTGAATCTGATTCAGAGTGAAATTGATACTCTTGGTTTGATTTGATTTGATTTGATTTGGTTCGTTTTCTCACTGCACATACTTTAACGAACCAAAACGTGGAAAAAAAAAAACAACAACCATTGGCTGAGGAATGTGTAGGCGCATGTATAAAACCCCTTCCTTTAATTGGTCCAGAAAAACAACAGAAAAAAGTAAACAAACGTTTACCAAGATATCATAAAAATCACCTGAACACCAAGACCATAGAACCACACTCGATATATTACTACTGTAGATTGTTATAGAACGTACTAGCTTCAAACATTTTGTGTTCAAAGATCCACAGTTTATTTACACATCGCCGTTTCTGCAGGCTCTGTTTTGCACCTCGCGGCTCAATTGGAAGCTCACATCTACAGAAAAACGTCGTCCACAACCCGAAACACACAACACGTTTTGCTTTACTTCCTGCGTTTGGGCTGATTCAGGATCAAATCATGTTCTCGCTGCAATGGAACCACTCCAGAGTTTAATTTGAACCACACAGAGATGGTCTCTGGACGGTTGTTTTGGTCCGCACCTGAACGTGACCGCTGTGTTCTCACCTGCGTAAACGTACCGCACCAAAGAGGAAAATGCACCAGGGTACAATTTTAAACTGTCTAAACACTGCATATGTGAAAGCACCCTTAGTTGGAGATGTATTTTATGCTCTCTGTCTGTTTTTGTTTTTTTAATCACAGTAATCTAATTTAATGCAAATGTGAGCAAAAGCCTATTTTCCCCTTTTTCCTTGTCTGGCGTTTAAATAAATGAAAAAACATTCAATTAAATGTGCATGCTTCAAAGTTTTCATGACTTGAAACTGCATACTACTAGTACAATAATAATAATAATAATAATAAAAACTGTTTTTTTCCTTTTATTATTGTTATGGACTGTGACTAAAAGTGCTTTACATACAATTGACCTATCATTTCAAGATTTAAATGAAATTTTTAAAAAATGAGGGCAGAAATGCAATTTTTTAAAAATGCACATCCACAACATATATTAATTCAAATCAAAATATTCAATTCAATTCAATTTTATTTGTATAGTGCTTTTTACAATAGACATTGTCTCAAAGCAGCTTTACAGAAACATATAAACACGGAACACAGATATTAAAAGTGCGAATTCATCCCAACCGAGCGAGCCGCAGGCGACGGTGGAGAAAAACAAGCAGCAAAAACTTCTGAACTTTTCAACACGTCACGCGTCTTCCCGCGCTCTCGCTTCTGATTGGTCGGAAGGTGATGCGCGAGGCCAGCGGCGCTCGAGCGCTGATGAGTGATTATTCACTCATGAAAAAAGAAAAAAAAAAATCACTAAGGGGCGAAAAAATAAGTCAAAAACTGCTTAATTTCTGTGTGAAAAGGCGTTTAGAGCAGCGCACTGTATCTCTAACTGGTATTTTAGTGGTCAGGGTTGAACCGAGCGAGGACTCAGACCTACTTGTGTGTTTTCAGTGATTCGGCTAGGTATTTAACTTTCTTTACCTTTTTGTTGACAAAGTTCAAGCTAGTGCTAACATATTTCTGAGGGCGACAGATTTTAGTTTTCTCTCGACACACTTGACTAAAAAACGTACACTACTGCACTAAATAGTGTGCCGAAAGAGTACACAGGATTACCTATACTGTTTAGTCCGGGAGTACGCGTTTGTGGACTGACCGCACAGGCACGGAGCTATTCGCTCTAAATTTACCTCAGAAATCAGATTATTATTATTTTTTTTAGCTTTAGCTTGAACTTTGTCAACACCGTTGTGAGCTAAATGAATGAATGAATGAATGAATGAATGAAAAGATGTAAGTGTCCATACTGAGCATACTCCCGCACTAGGTAGTGTTTGAGAATAGCACCCCAGCTTGCCGAGGCTACTACTGAGTGCGGGAGTGCGCTAGTTTGGGACGTAGACTGAAGCGTCTCAAGTGTCGGAGTCTCGGGCGCGCGCTGCTGTGAATAAGCTAGCTTAGCTTTACCACAATGAATTTATATCAAAAAATAAAATAATAATAAAAAATTCCGTTTCGGAGGAGAAACAAGGTTTGTGGGGTTGTTTGAAAACAAAACCCTTTTAAAAATAAATAAATAAATAAAACTCGCGACGCACGACGAGACCTTTTTTTTTTTTTTTTTTTTTTAAAATCACCATCTTCCCTCCGGGTTTCGGTGGGAAATGATGGCCGGCGGGGCGCTTCAGCAGAACGGGATAACGGTGACGGTGCTCTCGGCTCAGGAGCAGCAGCAGCAGGTCCCGCTGCCGCCCTCACAGCCCTCGCACATGGAGTCCGAGGCGCTGGATTCCCGAAAAAGACCGCTGGAGACTCCGACTGAGGCGGGAAGCACCAAGCGCACTAACACAGGAGGTAAGAGCGGCGATGCGCGCGGGTTCCTCACGGCACGCGCGGCTTCTTACACCACCGACTACCGAGAGAACCACTTTACACCAAAACACATTTAAATACTCAGTAAACGGTTGAGCGGTTAGAGCTTTTTACCTCACGCCTCACGTGACGTGTCCTGTGATCTGATGTGATACTAATTGATTTCCGTTAGATTGGAGTTCACACTCCCCCTGAATCAACACAGTTTCATCTGTCTGCATCCTATATAGTATTAGCAACCTGCTAACGACAGTTTGAGGGAGGAAAAAAAACAATACTGAATTGTACTTTGTGTGTGTGTGTGTGTGTGTGTGTGTGTGTGCTGGATAGAGTATACATTTACAGGTACATAAGTGACCTTTTAGTACCTTTTAAAGTTGTAAATGGACACTACTTACACCTTTCTAAGTCAAGGATATGTATAAGGTCCAGTTGATTGAACTTCCTCTATGAAAAGTGACCCCTTTTTCAGTTTATCACCCCTTTTTTTCCCAGCAGTGTGTGGATGTTATATCGCGATTATGCAGTCTAATAGAACAACAAAACGGCATGCACCCTGACTCTTTGTATGAAATAATGTTATTATTTTCAGTGTTTACCTTTGCCTCACACGTCTGGCGTTGGAGGTTCGAATCCTGCCTCTGCCCTGTGTGCGAGGAGCTTGCATGTTGCCTTGGGGGTTTCCTCTGGGTACTCCGGTTTCGTCCCCCAGTCCAAAGAAAAGCGCTGTAGGCTGATTGGCATGTCCAAATTGTCTGTAGTGTGTGAATGTGTGTGTGTGATTGTGCCCTGCGATGGGTTGGCACCCTGGTCAGGGTGTCCTGTGCCTTGTGCCATGAGTTCCCTGGGATGGCCTCCAGGCTCACCTGCGACCCTGTGTAGGATAAGCGGTACGGAAAATGGACGGACGGATAGATATATTTTTCATGTAAAACAAAAAAGTCAATTTGCAGCCAGATTAGACAGTCTCTTTTACCTACACTCTCAGAAAGAAGGGTACTAAACTGTACCTTTTGTTGTCACAGGGGTGGTACCTCTGACATGCATGCATACTGTTGTACCTTTAGATCAACTCTTTTAATTAGAATGGTGCCTGTAGTGCGCCTTTAACAGTTTACTCTAAAATAAATAATTATGGTCCATTTATGTATCTTAATAAATCATTTGTAAAGGTACACTGTATTCACATTGCCAGGAGAAATATACATATCCAAAGTACAGAAGGTGTACCTGAGAGGGTACCAATTCAAGGTACAGGTACCAAAGGTTCAAGGTACCAAAGGAAAGGTACAGTTATTGCTTCTTTTTTAGAGAATGCAATTAGATTCAAATTAATAAATGTTTTTTGTTTGTTTGTTTTTGTTGTTGTTTTTTTTAAACTTTGAAATACATACAGGGGTATTCATATACTACACAGCACAATCTAAGCTTGTTGTTTTTGATGTCTCAAAAATAAAAAGTTAAAAAATAAAAGGGAAGGAAAGGTAGTGTCATAGGAAGGCTAGTGCAGTGTGCTTACTTTGTTTTATTAATATAACACTTTCACAGAAGAGTATTACAGCTGCACCAGGAATATTTCGATGCAATGCCATGTTACCATGTCAGACAACATCACACAAATGAGACATTAATGACATCATAAAATGTCAAGTTTAATGTGTTTCAATTGAAGATCAACCCAGCACAGATACTCACTATCAGATCAGCATGTGTGTAAAAGTATGATCGGACATTTGTAAAATGTTTATCTGTATGCGTGTCTGTAAATAGTGAAGAATTTGCCAGAAAAAGTCCAAGAAGCCGTCAAAGAAAGTTTTGCGTATTATTTAAAATGAGAGAACGTGAAAATCTGATTATCTTTCTATCAATCAGTCAACTCTCTCTCTCTCTCTCTCTCTCTCTCTCTCTCTCTCTCTCTCTGGTCACAAGCTGGCCTTCTTTGTGGGGATCGGGCTAAATTGAGCGGAAAATGAATGAAGCGCTTAATGCTCACAGCAGCTGCTGAAGGCGAACCCTTTTCACACATGGTAACAAACGCCAGTAACACAAAAGCCTTCCTCCTCCTTCTCGGCCTTTATTAGCAGCTCATTAGGATCCCATAGGCTGTATACCAGTTCTGCCGTGGTAAAGATGAGAAGATGTAACACAGAAGTGTTTGTTTGCTGTTTTTCAGCGGACGTCCTGTTGACTCAGATTGTCTCTCTTGAATTGTAACATGTATTTAAAATAAATAAAACACCCAGTGTATCTTCTGTTTATCTTAATGATGATCAATGTCGATGCAAAACGGACCCTTGGACATACTTCCTGATGGCAGGTGTGTAAATAACAAAATGAATTAATAATGATTAATGAACAGTGTGAAATAATATCGTATTATTGTACCTTTAAAACCTGACTGCAGTTACTAGGCAGTTGGAGTGACATTTCTGCCCACCGTTAATTTATTTCTTTTTTTTTTCAAATTTGAGAAGATCTCTTGTTTGGTGGACATTTACCGATGGACCCATGATGGAGTAGCGACTGTCGTTAAGGCATTGAGTTACTGATCGAAAGGTCGTGAGTTCAGATCCTAGCACTGCCAAGCTGCCAATGTTGGGTCTTTGAGCAAAACCCTTAACCCTCAACTGCTCGGTTGTGTCCTGTCTTGAGCGTGGATAAAAACATCAGTCAAACGAGAACACGTGATGTACCCTTAAATTAGCTTGTCTGAGTCTGTTTAGATTCATGTTCTCTACAATAAAGCAACATATAACTTTATTAACATGCTGCATGCGTAGTAAAGTATCAGATTTAAAAAAAAAAAGTTGTGTGTGTGTAAATATTTTGCAGTTGACTGATAGCCACAGAACAGAAGCCTGCTGAGGAGACTTAATGTGTTTGTGTGTGTGAGGAGAAGAGCAGCTGTCCTGTGAACCCGGAGCCATGCTTTTGTGTGATTGTAGCAACATCTTTGCAGAATGTCTAAGAGGAATGTAGCTAATGCAAACACACACACACACACACACACACACACACACACACACACACACACCGCTCTGACTGATACCACCCATGGAAAGAATTGTTCAGAGCTGAAGGGCTTTTTAGTCAGACAATCCAGGGACGGTGTAGCATTTAAGACTGGAAAAGTTATGGTTCTGATTGGTTGTTTAATTCATTCTGGTGAATCAAGTTAGAGAAAAAAACAACTCTGTACTGGATTTATCTGGAATGCAGTAGGAATAATCAGAGTCTACTGCTTACAGGCTCATCTAAAAAAAAAAATTGGAATATTGTGGTTAGTTTATTTTTTTCTGTAATTGAATTCAAAAAGTGGAACTTTCATATATTCTAGTTTCATTACACGTAAAGTGAAATATTTCTCACCTTTTTCGTTTTAATCTCGATGATCACGGCTTACAGCTCACGGAAATACAATAAAAAATTCCAGTATCTCAAAATATTAGAGTAAAGACTTTATAATGCAGAAATGTCGACCTTCTGAAAAGTATGTCGATTTATGCGCTCAATACTTGGTCGGTATGGAAACAAACTCTTCCATGATATTCAAATTTTTTGAGATGCACCTGTGCTTGCTGTAGGACACTGGGCAATATTTTTTATCTCCTGCATCTGACTTCACTTTGAAAACCGGCAACAAAGCAAGTTATTTATCTGTCTCGTAACGGCTGTACGTGTTTGCGTTTGCGACGTTTTGACCCAGCGCTGTGGCGATACGGGAGACACCTGGAAACTACTTTTTAATGATTTCTCCGCTAAAACAGTGGTGAGACCACGAGCAAATAAAACAACAGTTCACTGAAGGGGAAAGGACGTGGGACTGTGGGGAAAAACTTCGGGTAGCAGTTACTTTCACTTTGTGCCAAATTTATCTAGATTAACTCGAACCTGTGAATTCACAATTGTAGGTCTTGTGAGCCGTTCGAACCCGAGTTTCAAACTGCTCTTTGGCCTACAGTTGATTTGATAAAAATGGAGGAACTGGTCATTAATAATTAGTAGTCACCCCAGACTTTCACCACACTGTTTTCTTCCTGTCACCTGGTGCACATCTGAAAAAACAAAGCAAAAAGCTTTCTTTTGCCTGCCAGCTTTGGCTTTCTATGTTTACGACTTGTACCTACACTGTTTACGAATGTATGCATTTCTAAAATCTGTGGCTTGATGCTTAGTGTTCGATACAGAGGTGGACACTGACAGGAGCTCTCAGGCTTTTATTCTGTCTTTCCCCCTCTATTCTCCATTATTCATCCACATTTCATGAATTTCTGAGGTAAATGATTAGTTGTGCTGTCAGACTGTTACTGATATAGATAGATAGCGAGATAGACTCTTCAGATGTTTAAAGCATAACATCAATTCCATGGGGTTCTTCAGTCCCGAGAGTGTAGATGAGCTCCACTTCATTGCTGCCATAGCAACTAGCAATGCTAACAGAGATGTTATTAATGTCACGTCCATCGCCGTGGAATTGTCTCACCGCTGCAAAGGAAAAATCCTTCATTCTGATAGTACGAAAGGAACCAATCTTCTCTCGGTACACCCGATGTAGTACAGCTGATTGCATCTCATGCAGCAGAGACAGTAATAAGCTCTTGTCGTGATGCATGAGGAGGAAAAAAGTGACCCTTTAGGGCCTGCGAGTTTTGCATTCAGCACAGCTTGGAACGACT
>NC_030443.2:1681754-1694254 GCF_001660625.3 Ictalurus punctatus
CCGCACCACAGCTCGCCACAATGGGTGAGACACGCACATCCAGCCCCGCTTTTGTTGACTTGTTGAATGCGGTTGTTGTCTGGATGCGTTGACCATTTTTTAGTCTCTTTTGTCCGTGTGTGTGCTTTATCTTTTCTTTATTCGTCCTCTCTCGCTTAATTCATTCCATGAGTCAAAGTGGCTTGTTTGTCCTTGCCAAGTGTCCAGGACAGGGCCCCCCCTTTTCACATGTCGGAGGACTCTGTGTGTGTGTGTGTGTGTGTGTGTGTGTGTGTGTGTTGGGGTGCTTACAATGCAATCCCTCTTGACCCACCCCCTTCATGTGCTTGAACAAAACTCCCTTGACACTTTGAGTGTGTATGACTATGTGTGTTTGAGAGACAGAGTGTGTGTGAGAACGAGAGCGATTCGCAACTCTTTCGATGCGTTTACGGCTTTGTTACGTCCCTGATGAATCGCAGCAACAGATTGCCGTAGTTACACTGGAGCAGGATGCAGAAAAACCTGTTACTCATGCGGTGCATCTCCTCACACCTCCCCTCTCATTACCGACACACACAGGAGGGGGGGAAGCTTGAAGGAAGATGGCTTCCCCTGTTCGCCTCTGGTTCAGGATGCTTTTTGAACCCAGGTAATACACATCCACCTTGAGCCTCTTGAACATCTGTGAGGTGTCGTGTTAGAAACCATTTGTGACGCCGGGACGGAGCACGAAGTCGAGCATCGAGCACAGGAACCGAGGCGGGTGAAGTTGTTCACCGTTTCCATGCACACGCCAAGGTCAAACACTCTCTTTGACATCGCGAATGTGAATCGGTCGCTATGATGCACAAAAGGACGCAGGGGCGGCATAAACCCACCAAAAGATGGAGGAGGATGGCGTGAGACATGAACGAATTCCATGATGATAGGACATCCAAGTTCAGGTTGAGAGATTCCTGCCCAAGAGTCAAGATGGTGCCGCATTTGGAAAATCCATGAGATGTGGGCCCTTGGCACATTTGGAGAACATGTTCGATGCAGGGTCATGACAGTTTTGCTGGTCAAGTGAGGGGCACTGTCATGGCGCAGTGATTGTGAAAGTGAACATGGTCCTGTTTTGCTTAGTTTCACCAAGTCACACTTGGATTAGCATTCGTTTTCCTACTGTTGCCCCATTTCCTCTTATCTGTGTTGTACAAACACACTCCAGTCCACAAACCTCTCATGTGCTTCTTAAACCATGTCATCTGTCCAACCACTGGAACCCAACAGCACCAACAGTATTGTGCAGAAGATTCTATCTGACAAAAGCCTCAGAACCTTAGAAACCGTCAGAATCCTCCTTTTCTGAAGAAGCAAATCCACGTGCTTCTTGCCATGATCAGCGGCTCAGAGTCCGCATCTATAAAGCTCGTTTTTGCGTCGTCTATTTTAACGGCTCTCTTAACGAGAAAATTAGTATCTGGCCTTTGTGTGTGTTTGTGTGCGTGTGCTACCACAGCTCAGCCTGTGAATCCGAGTCGTATCCTTAGATGTCAGTTAGGCGGCAGTGTGAGGCAGAGCGGGCTGAGAGGGACAGAGTGATGTCGGAGCGATGATGTAATGCATATCCCACTGTGCACCTGGGCCGCTGCAGAGGACAGGTACACTGCTTCGTCCCCATCCTACGTACGTATACCTGCTTCCACAGGCCACCCTGAAGGAGGCGAATCGCAGAGTTGTCCTCACTAGCGTCTTTTGGACGATAGGAAGGTTGAAAACGTCATTACGAGCCCGAGAATCATCTCTCGTTGGCCGACGATCGATTTTTCCCAAGGCAAAAAGCGAAACAGAAAGGTAAAGGAAAGAAAGTGAGGGCTGCAGCTAGCAGAGGGAGAATAAAAGGTCCGCTTCAGCACTTTAGTAGATGGAAGGCATTTGAATCTTGGTGTAGGAATCATTGTCCACATACGGTTTCTGGAATTTTCTTTTGCCATTAAAATTCTGCTCGGATAACGTCAGTGCCTACTGCCTGCACAGCTGTGAAATAGTGGATGTCTTCCTTTCTTTCTATCTTTCGTTCTTTTCTTCCTTTAAATGCACTAGCTCTTATTTTCTGAACAGGCTCGATCTTAATCTCAGTCTCACTCTGAAGTCGATTATATATACCGGGGCTGGACACATCCATTCTTGGGTGGTGTCAATTAAGTTTGTCTAGATTGCTCTTGTGTTGATTAGATTTGTCTGGATAGGGCCAGTTACTCCACTATCGATTAGAGGTGGCTTCCACAGACAGAGAAGGACTCACTCAAATAACCCCCTTTGTGGATAACGGCTGCGTTCTCGGCAGTGCGGTGGTATAGTGTGCTATGTAGACCACATGGCTGTAACACGAAGGGCGCTGTTTAGGGAGGTTTGATGAGATTTGGATTGGGTCCAGCCCGTATAAAGGCTGTACCAAGAAGAGAGGTAATCCGAGTTTCGGGTTCGTACCGACTCTGTCTCATCAGGACTATCATCACCATCAACGCACAACCTTTCCAGTGGATTAACTGCCCATGCGTATACAGGGTTCCCTCTAGCCTGGATGGAGTCACGCGTGTTGTACATAATAGTTTAGAATGTATCTAAATGCATGTCTAAACCCAATGGAAGACCTCACAAAAATTCCACAAACCATTAGGGGACTGAAGTTACAGTGCAAGTGATGGTAAAAGTCATGTATTGGCATCATTTGTCGCAAACCTAAAAAAAACCACGCATACGGTTCATTCTAGAGAATTAATGCCATGGTAAACCTCTCGTTCTCTGTAAGCTAACTGACAGTCGTAGCATTTCGTGCAGTGTAGGATGGACGTCCCGAAGGACAGCGTGCATCCCCACATGTCTGTCCAGTCCTAGTGAGTCAGAGCGACGGGACATTTGCATTCGGGACACCTGCGGTTGATTTTATTTTCTCCTTGCCAGCATTATTTACACAAACCAACTCGTCTGGGCTCGAAGGGAATTTGCTGTTCTCTTTTCACTCCCAGTAAAGATGAATGAAGTATTTTTTAAAAGGCCACTGTTTGGCTCACATCTTTCTCTCTCCTTCCATACCTTTTCATTTTTTTTTATTAAACAGCTTTTTATTTACTCTCCTCTCTATTTACCTACAGTAGCTCTGTTTCTGTCCTCTCTCTTTCTTTCCTCTTTCTGTCGGCGCTCTTTCTGCAGTTGCGCCGAGGTCAGACGCAGTAGATTGAGGGCACGAGAGTGTGTGGAGCTCATCTTGTCTCTCGGAATTATTACAGGCACTTTAACCGTCCTACACACTCTGTCATGTCCCTCACCCAGTCACACGCTCACCTGTAGCTGGCATCCAGCTCTCAGAAATAGACCTGCGTTCAGTGCATGTGTTCAGATTACTAACACTCAAAATCGTTGAATTGTAACACGGGAAAATCTTTAGGAAGGGACGTGTGAAGACATGTGAAGAGGCGTTTGTTATTGTAGTTTGTTGTGGTAGCGGTAGGAGCGCTGAGTGCTGATACGGAACGCGCAGGAACGCTAAGGGGCGGATGTGTGAGCGTGAGGAGGGAAAGTGCAACATGTGACTTGAAGGTTAATATGTAAAACTAAGCTATCCTGAATGTCCTAGGCGTTCTGTGCAAGGCTAAAACTGCAGTTTAAAGCTACATTCGTATTGTAAGCTTCACTGCGCAACGCAGACTTTTTGCTCAAATCGGTCCTGTCTATCTTGATAACTTCATATTTATAACTGCAAGTTACTCGTATCTGTTTTTAATGGTCCAATGTCCTCCGAAACGCCCCACATGGGCAGTTGCTTCGCTACACTTCATACAGAGCCCTCCACTAATATTGGCACCCTTGGTAAATATGAGCAAAGAAGGCTGTGAAAAAATGTCTTTATTGTTGAAACTTTTGATCATTTGTTTTTAAAAAATAAATCACAAAAATACTCTGCTCTCATGGATATCGAACGACTGAAAATACAACACAGGTTTATCAAAACATATATATATATATATGTGTGCAACAATTATTGAAATATGAAAGTATATTTCCATTGATATTAAAATAACTATTTTTTTTTTGTACACCTGGGTGAGTAGGAACAGGAAATTGTTCAACCATGACTTCCTGTTTCACAGGGGTGTAAATATGAGGTAACACACAGGCCAAATTCCCTTAGTCATTCATAACAATGTGTAAGAGCGAGGAATAAAGCTGTGATGTGCAGTAAAAGGTTGTTGAGCGTCACACAATGGGGCGTGTCTATAAGAAAATAGCACAAGGATTGAAAACGCCCATTTCCACCATCAGGGCAATAATTAAGAAGTTCCAGTCAACTGGAGATGTTATGAATCGACCTGGAATTGGACGTATATCGTCTCAACGCACTGTGAAGAGGACGGTTCGAGTGGATAAAACATCTCCAAGGATCACAGCTGGAGAACTGCAGATGTTAGTTGCGTCTTGGGGTCAGAAAGTCTCTAAAACTACAATCTGAAGTCACCGACATCACCACAAGCTGTTTGGAAGGGTTTCAAGAAAAAAGCCTCTACTCTCATCCAAAAACAAACTGGAGCGTCTTCAGTGTGCAGACACTACTGGAACCTCAAATGGGATCGGGTTCTACGGTCAGATGAAACCAGAATAGAGCTTTTTGGTAATAAACACAGAGGTGGTTTTAGCACACAGAGAGGTAGCCGTATGGAAAAGTACCTCATGTCCACGGTTAAATATGGAGGAGGATCTTTAATGTTTTGGGGCTGTTTTTCTGCCAGAGGACCTGGACATTTTGTTAGGACACATGGCATCATGGACTTTATCAAATATCAACAGATATTAAATGAAATCCTGACTGCCTCTGACAGAAAGATTCAAATGGGCCGTGGTCGGATCTTCCAGCAGGACAATGATCCAAAACATCATCAACATCAACACAAAAATGGTTTACTGACCACAAAATCAAAGTCCTGCCATGACCATCCCAGTCCCCTGACCTGAACCCCATAGAGAACCTGTGGGGTGAACTGAAGAGGAGAGTCCACCAGCGTGGACCTCGACATGTGAAGGATCTGGAGAGATTCTGTACGGAGGAACGCTCTCAGATCCCTCGCCATGTATTCCCCAACCTCATCAGGCGTTATAGGAGAAGACTCAGAGCTGTTATCTTGGCAAAGGGAGCTAGCACAAAGTATCAACTAAAAAGGTGGCAGTACTTGAGATTTAAAGATATTTTGTGGGGGATAAATCTGTGTTTTGTTTGCAGTTGTTTGACGTCCATGAAAGTATTTTTTGAACAAAAGACAATTTTTCACAGCCTTCTTTGCTCATATTTACCAAGGGTGCCAATATTAGTATAAGACTCTGTAGTTTCAGTAGTTTCTTTTCAGATTTGCTTGAACTGATTCCCCAGATCAATCCAGATAAACGAACAATTTACGGTTGGATGTACAATGGCATGGCTTTACAATTACAAATACTGACGACATGCGATCCTGTACGGACACGTATCGGCTGTGCATTCGCTCTAGGTCCGCGTATGAAAGTGTCTGCTGTCTGAAATAATTGTATTTGTGTGTCCACACAGTTCAGATGTGTTACAGTAAGGCAGAGTATTGGATTTGCGTCACTTCGGTGTAATGTAGCGACGTGGACGTAGCCTAAAGGCCGTCCTGAAATGCGGGAAACGGCCAACAACGTCCGCCTTTAAAAATGCGAGTTCAGTAACAAAGTGCCACGTGTGTTAAATGAAGATAAAGTCCAGTACACCGCGTGGGCGTGTTTAATAAAAGTAATACGTCATTACTTTCCCAAGGAAAGACTGCATGTGGAATGAAAATGTTTGTTGATAAAAACTGCTTCCTGTAACATTTAGAAAATGTCCTGAGAGTCGTGTTGAGTGTCTTTGTTAGAATACGAGGAAGTTGATAGAATGTGTGATCTGTGCGAGGACCAGAAGTCCCGTGCCAAAATCGGAAAGCACTACTACAGAAATATCGAATTTGGTCACGAATAAGGGATTTAAATTGAAACGTAAATGAATGAAAATTGCAGCACGTTGTTAAACCGCGCACCTGGCAACGCAGCGGCCTTTCTGCTCCGAGCAACACACGTAGTCTTTAGCTTTAATTATCGTTTCATTTAATCGTTCAACATTTTACTCACTTATTTGTGTTACGTATCAGACACCTGAGAATTTCACACACTTCCTCCTGCTCTTAGTCAGCTCAGTGCAGAGGTTAAACACCTTAGTGGAAAAAACATTACATTACATCACCCCCTGTCCTTTCCTTCAGCGCTCTACAGCAGTCGCGCTGAGTGTGTGTGTGTGTGTGTGTGTGTGTGTGAGAGAGAGAGCAAGAGCATCTGTGCCTCTGAACTGCCTCTGTGAATGCATGTCTAAGGCTGTGCTATTGGACCTCAGTTTTGCGAGTGTGTATGTGCGAGTGTGTGTGTGTATAACTGAGTCAGTGCTGGCTCTATACACCAGGACAAATCTGAGGATTTAACTCCCATACGCTGCAGCTCTTTCTGCCACCCAGTCACACACAGCATGACGTGTGTGTGTGTGTGTGTGTGTGTGTGTGTGTGTGTGTGTGTGTTGATCACTTTTTTGCACCCATTTAATAATGAACCATTTGCCACGATCCATAAATGAAGAAATTCCAACCTTAAGACTTGTACTTAGCGCGTTTCGTGGTTTAAATGATGCGAGCACAACAAACGGACAGGAAACGGAGAAAACAAGCCTAAAGTGCAGAAGAAATTAAATAAAAACCCGAACCAGAAATTAAATGCTAATTGTGTTTTTAGGATGCTCACGGGCACGTTTTCTCACATCACAGCGATTTCTCTTTTCCAGTGAACGGACTTATGCAAATTTAATTAAAAGGAATACGTGCGACAATGCTGCCTTCAGAATTCGATCCAAACTCTGATCAAGTTCCTTACCCCAGTGGTTCTCATTCCTTTTGTAAACACCCCGCCCCCTCCTTCAAATAAATAAATAAATAAATTCGACACAACCAGAAATCTCACTTGTTGTTCGAACGTGGCGAAGAGTTCTCGGATGTTGTGGTAACAGCGCTACTGATCGTTGCGGTGCTTCCAGATGACCGGCTTTTCGCAGGCGTGTTTAACTTGTTTAACCAAACCCCATCACCGCTGCTGTAGCTGATACCCTCGGACCAGCCCTACACCCGTACCCGGTCAGTGTAGCGTTGAGAATGAAACATCACCGGTTCGTATCTGCTCAGTTGTGACACTGTAATTGACAGGGCGAGGCTCAGTGTGAATCAGAACCCGTCGGGTTCTGGTCCCGTTTGTGGCTCTGGTGCAGTTCTAGTGCCTGAGGGTGCTTGCTGTGAACGTGTGGATAAATTTAGCCTCGTGTCAGCCCAAAGCGGGTCACTCTCCTCTGCAAGAGAAAAGGAAAGTGGGACAGCGGAAGAACCGACAGGAACTCGGCAGGAACTCAAAAAGAAATTGTAAGCATAATAAATAAATAAATAAATAAATAAGTAAATGAAACAGAAAGTTATCTAGTGTCAGGCTAAACTACATCATCTGTGATGAGTCTCTGCTCACTTTTAGGCCCAGGGAAGGAGGCATGTCCTCTGTGTCCTGAAGTCTCGCTGAAGGAGGTGTGGCCTCAGTGTCAGTCAGCCTCACTGAAGGAGGTGTGGCCTCAGTGTCAGTGAAGGAGGTGTGGCCTCAGTGTTAGTCAGCCTCACTGAAGGAGGTGTGGTGTCAGTGAAGGAGGTGTGGCCTCAGTGTCACTGAAGGAGGTATGGCCTCATTGTCTTTCAGCCTCACTGAAGGAGGTGTGGCCTCAGTGTCAGTCAGCCGCACTGAAGGAGGTGTGGCCTCAGAGTGTGTCAGTCTTACAGAAGGAGGCGTGGCTTCTGCCCTGCCATTCCCAGTGAAGGAGGCAATATTTTCAGATAATTTGACTAATCTGTGCTCTAAATGATATTATATTTAAACGGTGACACACCCCTGCTAATCACAGGTTTTATGCCATTCTTCAACTGTGCATAAAATAAATTCCTTTTTCATTTTTATGTTTTTTTACTGTAGTGTACATGTGCGGTGTACATGCGCGGTGTACATGTACGGCGTATATGTGTAGTGTACATGCGCGGTGTACATGTGCGGTATATATGTGTAGTGTACATGTGCGGTGTACATGTACGATGTATATGTGCGGTATATATGTGTAGTGTACATGTGCGGTGTACATGTGTGGTATATTGTGTAGTGTACATGTACGGTGTATATGTGTAGTGTACATGTGCGGTATATTGTGTAGTGTACATATACTTTTTCATACCTTTTTTCATACCTTTTTCATTTTTATGTTTTTTTACTGTAGTGTACATGCGCGGTGTATATGTGTAGTGTACATGTGCGGTGTATATGTGTAGTGTACATGTGCGGTGTATATGTGTAGTGTACATGTGCGGTGTACATGTGTAGTGTACATGTGCGGTGTACATGTGTAGTGTACATGTGCGGTGTATATGTGCGGTGTATATGTGTAGTGTACATGTGCGGTGTATATGTGCGGTGTATATGTGCGGTGTACATGTGCGATGTATATTGTGTAGTGTACATGTGCGGTGTATATGTGTAGTGTACATGTGCGGCGTATATGTGTGGTGTACATGTGCGGTGTACATGTGCAATGTATATGCGCGGTGTATATGTGTAGTGTACATGTGCGATGTATATTGTGTAGTGTACATGTGCGGTGTACATGTGCGGTGTATATGTGCAGTGTACATGTGCGGTGTATATGTGCAGTGTACATGTGCGGTGTATATGTGTAGTGTACATGTGCGGTGTATATGTGTAGTGTACATGTGCGGTGTATATGTGTAGTGTACATGTGCGGTGTACATGTGTAGTGTACATGTGCGGTGTACATGTGCGGTGTATATGTGTAGTGTACATGTGCGGTGTATATGTGTAGTGTACATGTGCGGTGTATATGTGTAGTGTACATGTGCGGCGTATATGTGTGGTGTACATGTGCGGTGTACATGTGCAATGTATATGCGCGGTGTATATGTGTAGTGTACATGTGCGATGTATATTGTGTAGTGTACATGTGCGGTGTACATGTGCGGTGTATATGTGCAGTGTACATGTGCGGTGTATATGTGCAGTGTACATGTGCGGTGTATATGTGTAGTGTACATGTGCGGTGTATATGTGTAGTGTACATGTGCGGTGTATATGTGTAGTGTACATGTACGGTGTATATGTGTAGTGTACATGTGCGGTATATTGTGTAGTGTACATATACTTTTTCATACCTTTTTTCATACCTTTTTCATTTTTATGTTTTTTTACTGTAGTGTACATGCGCGGTATATATGTGTAGTGTACATGTGCGGTGTATATGTGTGGTGTACATGTGCGGTGTATATGTGTAGTGTACATGTGCGGTGTATATGTGCGGTGTACATGTGCGGTGTATATGTGTAGTGTACATGTGCGGTGTATATGTGTGGTGTACATGTGCGGTGTATATGTGTGGTGTACATGTGCGGTGTATATGTGTGGTGTACATGTGCGGTGTATATGTGTAGTGTACATGTGCGGTGTATATGTGCGGTGTACATGTGCGGTGTATATGTGCGGTGTACATGTGCGGTGTATATGTGTAGTGTACATGTGCGGTGTATATGTGTGGTGTACATGTGTGGTGTATATGTGTAGTGTACATGTGCGGTGTATATGTGTAGTGTACATGTGCGGTGTACATGTGCGGTGTACATGTGCGGTGTACATGTGCGGTGTATATGTGTAGTGTACATGTGCAGTGTACATGTGCAGTGTATATGTGCGGTGTACATGTGCGGTGTACATGTGCGGTGTATATGTGCAGTGTACATGTGCGGTGTATATGTGTAGTGTACATGTGCGGTGTATATGTGTAGTGTACATGTGCGGTGTATATGTGTAGTGTACATGTGCGGTGTATATGTGTAGTGTACATGTGCGGTGTACATGTGCGGTGTACATGTGCGGTGTACATGTGCGGTGTACATGTGCGGTGTATATGTGCAGTGTACATGTGCAGTGTACATGTGCGGTGTACATGTGTGGTATATATGTATATATGCCAGGGTTGGTCCGAGCGAGAGCCGCGCTTCACGTTCTGCATTCCAACACGATTATTAATGAAATGTTTGTGATTAAGTGTAGACATGAAATTCTGCTCTAATCAAGTGTTCTTGTGTGTGTGTGTGTGTGTGTGTGTGTGTGTGTGTGTGTGTGTATAGAAGAGGGTGAGTACTTCTTGAAAGTGCTGATCCCCAGCTATGCGGCCGGTTCAATTATTGGTAAAGGAGGACAGACCATCGTCCAGCTGCAGAAAGAGACTGGCGCCACCATCAAACTGTCCAAATCTAAAGACTTCTACCCAGGTAACAAACACACACACACACACACACACACACACACACACTGCTTCTTAAATGTACTTGGTATTTGTATGTGTATAAGTAATCACCCCCCAGCCGTTTATTCAACCTAATTATATAGGATTACGTTAAACATTTGCAAGTCGGATAAAACTTTGTTGTTGTTATTGTTGTTGTTGTTGTTGTTGGGATGCTATTGCCAAAACGTCCACCTCACACTGTTACCCTGAGTGTAACATGCACCCTCTCAAATTCAGTTTAGAGAATAAAATTTGTCACTTCATCGTATAAATTCCATTACGCAACAAAGACACCTCACTTCCTCCCCATGTATCGCTTTTATCGTTTGCCCTCGGTGTGTTAAAAAAAAGAATTCAGTTCCACCTTGCCAACACACGACATCAGGACATTCTAAAACGAATAAGACGAAACGTGGCGATTTTATTCGTTTGGACGATACAGGACGTGAGAAAGTGGAGGACGGACGAAGCCATTTCAAGCCGTCCGTCTTTGCGATCTTCTGCTCCAAATATGTGACAGCACGCCACGGTATTTTCTCGAACCGTCGACCGGACGAACGTTCCCTCCCTCGTCCTCGCACGCTCGATTTGAGCGCAACGGTGCTCTATACACGCGCGCGCTTCGTATTTGGAGAACGATAACATCGAACACGTGACCTGCTCGTTAGTACGTTTCATCGACAGCGATATGTTTACGGCTTCTTAGGCTGAAGTAACGCTAGCATACCAGACGAACAACGTCGCTGAAACGCGTTTACTTTCACTGCAGCGTAAGCGTGCTCATTACAGTTACATTTACACATTATTATTATTATTATTATTATTTATTTCTGATGGAACGTCGCAGCCATGACTCTAAGCGACCCTAACCCTGGCGTTTCGTTTAAAATTTAGACTAAAACGGTAACGAAATGACCTCGACTGCGGTCCATTTTCATCGAAGGACTAAAACGCAAAAATTTTTTATTTTTAAACGAGCTGAATCGGCAACACTGAACCCGAGACAGAAATTCTGTCTTCATCTGGTCTACTGTATACCAGTTTCTTTCCTTAAAAGGTCTGAAACGCAATCATGACGAAGCAGGCGTTTTCACCTCCACGGTTTCTCTTTGCCGCTTCACATTTATAACACGTACACAATTAGGAATCCTTTCAAGCATGCAGAAAAAAGGGGAAAAAAGGAAAAGGCACATAAACCATTAAAGTACATCTTGCACACATCACACTAGCTCTGTCTCCTCGACTCATTTAAAGCACGAAAGAAGCTCGGCTCGGGGGAATACAACACCTTTAAACGCCCTGAAGACGAACAGCTTTTTCTTTTCGTTCCCCCGCCGCCTTTCATTTATTTATTTATTTATTTATTTATTTATTTATTTATTTCACCGCACGCTACGCAAACGAAAATGCGGTTTAAAGTAACGCAGGTCTAATTTGTTATATCGAGTGATACATTGGCCGAAGTAGCGGTTTATAAAACACCGTACAGAGTTTTCTCTCATCGGGAAAACCAGACGCCGTTGATATGTAAATTAGAGAGCTTTCACATAGGCGGAGTTTATCCCGTCTGACGTGTTTACTCCCGTCGCGTGGCTCGTTTCGGCGCGTGTGAGAAAGCGGTTCGACGCTGAATCGCCGGAAACGTATCTTCTTTAAGCACTGAATCGCGTTGTTGCCAATTGAAAGAGTTAGAACTGGAACTAAGTCACATGATCCCAAAGCTACGTGCTTTATATAACGATTCTAAGTGTTAGTGTCAGACTAAAAAACGTGTACTTGCTCGTACTCGTCCCTGTTTTCGTTTAAAGGAAGGTTACGCTTCAAGAAACGATCCTAGACGACGACGGCCACACGACTTTGTCCGTTTCTGCCATTCTTCAGTCACGTGACCAAACAATGTTTAACACAGGTGGAAATGGCCGTCAGTAGCGAACACGCACTTTCGTTTAGATCGGAGAAGTGACGCACACGGGTCCCTGCATTGGACACACACACACACACACACACAGACACACACAGAGCGCTTTATAAAAAGCACTTTACTCCACACGGTCATTAAAATGTCAGAGCTGTC
>NC_030443.2:1699254-1739254 GCF_001660625.3 Ictalurus punctatus
ACAAGGCAGGTGACACCATGGACGGGGTGCCAACCCATCACATTCACACACACACACACACACACACTACGGACAATTTGAAAATGCCAGTCAGGCTACAGCACGTCTTTGGACTGAGGGAGGAAACCAGAGTACCCGGAAGAAATCCCGGAAGCATGGAGAGAACACGCAAAGTTCTCACACACAGAGCAGAGATGGGATTCGAACTCCCAACCCTGGAAGTGCGAGGCAAACGTGCTAACCACTTAACTCATTAGGGCCAAGGTGACATTATTCATAGCTCTACTTGTTTTTGAGGTCTGGATGAAGTCAAATCAATTAAAGTGACCAGTGAAACAGCTGTAATAGTTCAATAATAAATATAATAACCGATTAGGTGGCTTGGGATTTCCAAAACTATCTACATTTAAAAATTCTTGAAGCCGACCCCAGCTTTGAGAATCACTGCCCTAGAGGACCAGGAGAAAAGCCTATGAAGGTTAGTAGGAAAGGTTATGGTAAAACAGCATGGTGAGATATTAGGACATGAAAGGCACGAGGGGTGAGAAGCTCCACTTCTGGGCCATAAGCAGACTCCTGCCAATCCGTCACGGAGAGTGAGAGAACGCAGAGACAGAGGACGACGGAGCAGCTGGTGTTGCCAAGTTCTCTGTAGTGATCCATTTCCCTGTCAGAGCCAGGAAGTGGAGTGCATGGAACGAAGCCAAGGCTGAAATGAAGTCCGCGTTGTGGACAGATTGATGGTTCCAGAAGCCCACCTACAACTACTGTCTGAGATTGCTACGAGATTATTGGCATTGCTATTTCTAAGACGTGAGAGGCAAGAGGTGCGTGTTAAGAGAAGGAAGCGAGACACAAAGAGTACCTGAGAACAAAGATGGTGGAAGGAGTGGCCTAAAAGGAACGGGACACGCAAAAATGGATGCCTTGCTGAGTTTCCCGCTCACACCTGGAGCCTGATTATATTCGGTCAGTGGTGGTCCCAGGACATCTTGGTGCCTGAGCGTTTAAGAGTACAGGATGGCTATTTATGTATTTGTTTGTTTGTTTGTTTGTTTGTTTACAGTGTATGTATTTTCTCCTCCAATTGGAACCACTTGCATTCCACTAGGGCTATCACTCACACTTCTGCAATGTGTTATGATTTCTGGAACTAAACAAGACCGTCTCCATCAAAGCAACTGTTGAGACTATCGAGGGTTCTTTATCCTTAGCAACAGGATTCCAGGCAGGTCATAATCTTCAACTGCCAAAAAGGGATCAACTGTGTGTGGTGTGTGTGTGCAGCAGCTGTGGAAATAGTAACCAGTCGAACAGTAGTCGTTTAAATAACGCAGCTGTTTAACATTACACATTGTACCTGTGTGTTTGTGTGTGTGTGTGTAGGTACGACAGAGCGCGTGTGTTTAATCCAGGGTACGGTCGAGGCGCTGAACGGCGTTCATAACTTCATCGCAGAGAAAGTGCGCGAGATGCCACAAAGCAGCCAGAAAAGCGAACCGGTCAGCATCCTGCAACCTCAAACCACCGTTAACCCCGACCGAGTCAAACAGGTCAGTCACGCACGTACACACACATTCTACTTGAACGGCCAAAGAATTAAGAATTAATAACAGATTAAGCTGCTATCATGTGAAGGACAGCCTGGATGCTGAGAGCAGTGAGGCAGTGTGTTATATTAAAGCTTGGAGGGTTGTAGTGATGACGTGCTGGGGGTGTTCCCCAGGGGGAAAGAGCCAGACTGGGCCTGAAAAGAGAGCGCGAGAGCACTGGGTTATTTTTACCTGTGTGTTCCAGAGAAAGAGAGGGGGGCAGCTGCACGTTAAGCCCCAGGATCAACAAATGGCTGAGATAAGCAATGACTGGTCAGTGAGACCTGATAGACCGAAACTTTACTCGCGTTCTCGCTCATACACCTACAGCAAGCCGTATATAATAAAATATATAGTTGTATATACATTTTCCGGAACCAGGTCTGGAGTGGTTTAGAGCAGGTAATGGTGAACCAATCACCTTTACCACTTTACCACCGAGTGTCTGAATGAATGACAGATATCCGTAACGTTGCTTGCCAGTGACATCTTATCTCGCCCTGCCTTCATGCCTGTCAGGAACAAAATCACAAGCATGCAACACTGAGACTAGCGACATTTGAGTTGGTTTTATTCCGTTTATGCAGCGACAAATAATAAAAAAAAAAAAAGTCAGTTGAAGTAAATTCCTTGGACTGGTCAGGTAATAGTGCAGGTAATATGACTCTCGCTCATTCTCTCCTCTCAGAATGTTTGCTTTTACTTGTGTTTAGCTTTGTTTGGATTTTCATTCTAACAAACTTTTAACGAGAATAAATCCTTGATAAATATCAATCGTTTCTATCATCAGTTTGGAGAGTGCAGATTCTTCAACATTTGTGTTATTGTTAAGAAACTTGATGCTGTTCCTTAAGGCTTCTAACCTTCTCTGATGCAGGCTAAACTGATCGTGCCCAACAGCACAGCTGGGCTGATCATTGGTAAGGGTGGAGCAACGGTGAAGTCAGTGATGGAGCAGTCGGGCGCGTGGGTGCAGCTCTCACAGAAACCTGAGGGCATCAACCTGCAGGAGAGAGTGGTGACCGTGAGCGGCGAGCCCGAGCAGAACCGCAAGGCTGTAGAGATTATTGTGCAGAAGATCCAGGAGGACCCACAGAGCAGTAGCTGTCTCAACATCAGCTACTCCAATGTCACAGGACCTGTGGCCAATTCCAACCCCACAGGCTCACCATATGCCAACAGTGCAGAGGTTCTGCCTAGTGCTGCTGCTGCTGCCGCTGCCACTGCGTCCACGCTGCTGGGCCAGGCGGGCCTTGCCAGCTTCCCCTCTGCAATGTCTGGCTTTTCCGGCAATGACCTGCTGGCCATCACCTCTGCCCTGAACACGCTCGCCAGTTATGGCTACAACACCAACACTCTGGGGCTTGGCCTGAACCCAGCAGCCGCCTCTGGAGTGTTAGCCGCCGTTGCTGCTAGTGCTAACCCTGCAGCCGCTGCTGCAGCCAACCTCTTAGCATCGTACGCCAGCGAGGCATCCGGAGGAGCGGCTCACCCGGCTGCACCTGGGCTTGCCGGCTTCTCACTGGGTTCTCTAGCAGCTGCCACGGGAGCTTCCAACGGCTACCTGAACCCGGCAACCTCCCCGCTGGTGGCCTCCTCACTGCTGGGGACTGAGAAACTTGCCGAGGGTGGAAAGGAGGTGCTGGAGATTGCCGTGCCCGAGAACCTGGTGGGCGCCATTTTAGGGAAAGGGGGGAAGACGCTGGTGGAGTACCAGGAGCTGACAGGGGCTCGCATCCAGATCTCCAAGAAGGGCGAATTCATCCCGGGCACGCGCAACCGCAAAGTGACCATCACAGGGTCGCCGGCAGCAACGCAGGCCGCGCAGTATCTCATCAGCCAGCGGATCACGTACGAGCAAGGCGTCCGTGCCACAAACCCTCAGAAAGTGGGCTAGAGAGGGAACTCAAGCGATGGGGGGGGAGGGATGAGGGAGGGAGGGCAGCGAGGAAAGGGATTCGAAAGAGGATCGAGACAAGAGCGCAGACAATGACTGAGACGGACGAACGAACGAGAGACAAAAATGAAGGAAAGAGGTCGGTAAGGGGAACAGAAGAAAAAAAAAAGAGTACGTGTCCATGTTCACGTTTCGGAGGAAAGAAACAAAACAAAACAAAAAATGTGAGGAAAGAATGATGTTCAGCTGTGGACCTGGGGGCAGAGGTGTGTACGAATTTGGGACTGAAATTCTGCTGTTCCTTTTTTTAATTTGTATTATTATTATTATTATTTTTTAAACTCGAGCTAAGCGGTGTAGAATATGAGGGGCTCAGTACTGAACCCTGTGGCGCTCTGGGAGGGAGGAGACTCAGGCCTCACCTCCTCTGTTTCTCACACAGCCAGGGACCAGATAGGTTCCATTATATTTTTCTGTCATTGGTGTAGCCTGTACAGGTTAGTCCAAAAATGATGGCCTCCACATAGGCAATGGGTTTCGCAACAGCCCCTCTTCGGGGTCAATTCACTAACAAAGGTTTGGCCCTTTACAGATTTAGATGTGAAGCAGTCTTGTAGGGTTTTCCAAATTAACACAAGCGAGGCAGAATTTTTTTTTTGGGGTCTACTCTCGCTACCCACGTTTCAGATCCACGTTACCGTCTTTCTCCTGTTAATCGGACAGCAGATTACTCCCAGTCACAGCAGATTTAGATTTTACTTAAACCTGTGATTTCAGGTTGACCTGAATGTATAAAGGACTTCCTGGTCTTGTTTTTTTTTGTTCTTGTTTTTTTTTTTTTTTTTTTTTTTTTTTAAATATATGTCAGGAAGTTCCAAACTGAGTCTTTGTTTGGCATCAGCAGCCGAACCTGACTCGGGTTCTCAGCAACAGAAAGGCAGGCAGACAAAACAAAACAAAACTTCAAAGGTTAAAAAGGTCCCTTTGAGAGGACAGGAATGTAAACACACACATACACCCACACACACTGCGAGTGCAGTTTAGTCAATTGATCCCTCTTTGGTGCTAATCGCTAATGAGAAAACATCAGAGATTTAAGAAACCTCTTCCTTAGCTAGATTCGAGCACTTTGGGGTTGAATTTTCCTTCCCGTCATTTATTAATCAGAAGCAATTTTGCGATTCGGTCATCACATCGTTACAAACGAGACATCGGAGAAAACGAAAAACACTTTTCAGCTGCTAACTCGGTTATTTGGGATTGCTGACTTCGACTGAAAGAACTGATGCGAGAACTTCAGAATTCTGCATCGGGAACATCTCGAAACCAATCGTCCTACCGATTAAGGACTGGGGACAGATAGTCACACTAACATTACCATTAAGAAATAAGTACCTTGAGTGTTATGCCAAACTAAACTACCCACTATAGCGCTCCAGTAAACACTGGTGATTTTTAAAACGTGTGGGGGTTGGGGTTTTTTGTTTTGTTTTTTTTGTATGAATAGAGCTCAAGCTGATATACCTCATGTTTGGACAGAATGGAAAAAAGAAATGAAATTTTCCAGTTTGTATGCAGAGCAACAAAGTCCTCGATTGAGTTCCACTTGGCACCTAGTTCACTCCTGCGCAGACTAGCCTCGATGTCAGGCTGCCGGAGGTCTGGCAGCGGAAGGAAAGGAACGCATACAATGCAACGCAGCCTTTGTAAAGAAAATAATAAATAAAAAATGCATATATATATTAATAGTACGCTGTTTTCCACTCTGATGCTGGTGTGAGTTATCTGGCGTGAAGGAATCCCATGTCGTAGTGAGACACAATCTTGCCGAGAGAGCGCTCGTCTCAAAGAACCTGCTCATCTTCTAACATTAAGGCTGAGGCTCCTGTGCGGTTCTCTGGTTTTCTTTGGGTGCTTTGCCCGTGATGCCCCTGTATCCATTGTGTTGTGGGATGCGTTCTTTGGAAAACAGCATGGCAGAGTAATAAATAGCATGGTTTTTTTGGGGTTTTTTTCCAAGGCCATACACTTAGCATCGTCGTCTCTGCTGCTAACTGCATTTTTAAATCCAGCGAGGGAGGTATGAGGTACAGAACTCGTACAGATTGATAAGAAGGGGATCTCTTTTCAACCACACTGTGAATCAAGCAGCCGACACCATCGTAAGCTCGGGAATGTACTGTACACGTCGCGGCGTCCGCTAGCGCACGGCACGGCGGGGCTGGACGCAGTGGACCCTTCGGTTCCGCCAGTAGAGACGCACTCTGGGTCGGCTCTAACGGCTCGGAATTCACACCAGCCATTAATTAGCAGATCTCCGTTTGAACCGCAGCCGTCTATATATAACCGCGTGGCGATGCCCGATCTTCTACTGACCTAAATACACACTCGCAAAAGACATTCATCATCTGCCTCCAATTCCCAGACCGTAATCTGCTTTGGAACCAGGGGGAACAGGAACCAGGAGTTAGAGGGAGGGAGAGAGAGAGAGAGAGGGAGAGAGCAAGAACGAGAGACACGGCGATCCGTTTATACGTCTGGAATTATCGCGACAAAACATCGCCTTAAGAAATCTGTTTCGTGCGCCGCTTTCGGCAGGAAGTTTATCGACAGACCGTTTTACGAAATTCATCCATCTCAAGCATTGCGGCTGCCGAGGAGCAATTACCTCACGCTGCCGGTTTCAGGGCTAAATCGTTTATTTTTTTTGAGATTCGAGATAACGGTGCATATGCAATTTCAGAAGCACAAGCCCAGCACAACCGCATGCACGAGCGTCTCCGTGCGTTTTTTGTTGTGGAAATTTAATATGGTGAAAATGAAAAGACTTCAAATGAAATTGCAACTTCATTAGCCATGGACTCTCTGCCTCTGCATATCCGCTGCATATCTCCGCAGTCTCGTAGTCCCTGTTTCCTTCTCTTTTCAGGCTTTTGAAAAATTCTGAATGTATTCTTTATTTATTATTTCCTCCTCCTGTCCTCTCCGTTCCGCTTTCATCCGTCAGTTGCGTGGTTTGTTTTTCGAACTTGGTAACTCTGGTGGTCCCCCAGCCGAGTTCGTCCGTCCTGCTCGCAGTCTCGACACAGATTTTCTTCAGAGCAAGACGAGTCTTCTTGAGCACGTTTATTGAAAGGCACCAGACCCTTTAACGAAGGTAGCGTTCCTTCCTGACGTCCTTGGTACTGTTCCGTCGGCTAAACTCGCCCCACGTGGTTAGCCATGTTTCTTCCATGAAGGTCACTCGGTCATTGTACTCGTGTGCCAGATTGATACGGATCGGGAAGGGGGGGAGGGGTGTTTGGGTTAATCACTTAAAAAATTGGTAACTACCTCAACACTGTAACTTGAACAGGGTTATTTTGCGAGGATGATGTCAGAAGGGATCAGCTCCACAGGGGGATCACCTTAGCACCAGAGTTTCTCCTAGCTTCCTGCGTTCTTGCTCTCGTCTCTGGTTAATGGTGGCAGTTGATGAGTGTGTTCGAGTACATTCCTTGGCTTGAAGTATGTTCAGGCCTTCCCGCCCCCTCTCCTCTTTCCTCCACGGGGCAGCGGTTACCCCACGAGCACCATGCCGTTAGACCGCGCTGCTGCTCCACAAGTTTGTCTTCTCGCCGTGAACCCTGACCTGGAAACAGTTCTGTACCTCGACTCGAATCCATTTTCACACCTGACCTAAGATGAGTTTGCCCTAAACCGTTACGAGAGTGTAAATAGACTCGCTCCAACACCCTCAAACACAGGGAACTGGCACTTAAAAAGGAGTGCCGGATGCCTGAAAGATTCCAGAGCAAGGAACTCTGGGAAAGGGGGACGATAACCCACCTCAAGCTCGAACGATGACCGTCGTTCGTATCCTGTGCTCCCTATCCTCTCTCTCTCTCTCTCCCTCTCTCTCTCTCTCTCTCTCTCTCTCTCTCGGAGAACGGTCTGAGGTCATCCTTTTCCTCTCCCTTTCCCCCCTTTTTTAAAGATGAAACTGTGGATTCCGTCCTGTCCCATGGTCTTCGTGGAACTTTTTAGTGTCGTTCTCTAGTTTGTAGTCTAAATGCAGTTGTCTTGCGCCGTGGGTTTCAGTGTGTGAACTCCGTTATACTCGTGTGTATGACGACAGTGCCAATCGAGCCAGATTAAGATTAGCTTTTGCCATTTGTTTGTGCATTAGAATTCGCTCTAATCGGAGTGCCGGTGTCCATAATCGACGTCCCTGACGATGTTTTTGTTTTTCCGTTTGTTTTTGTTTTTTCGATCTTCGATCTACATAAATAAAAATGTAAAGAAATATTGGAAGCAATATTGTAGCATGTCGTCCAGTTTTTGTGTTTTTGTTATGTCCGTCGTACGAACCTTTGGATTTAATACACTTTTGAATGAATAGGTTTACATGTACTTTTTTTGTAATACTGTAAAGAAAGTAAAGAGATCAAAAAAAAAAAAATTTAAAAATAAATCGAAAAAAAAAAAATCTAAAAAATGCTGCTATTTGATAAATATACGAGAAATATTTTAGTTGAAAAGATGTCTGATCCGTTTATTAGCGTTACGCTCGTTTTTGGCAGGAGCACAAACGAGGTGTGTCGATATACAGATAACATAGCCGTGAAATAAAACCTGTGACCCCCCGCGCAGCTTCTTAACACGTAGACGTGCGATCGAGCGTTTTAGACGCCGACGACTATTTAGACGCATCGATCTAAGTGCCAATCGAATCGAAAACCTTTTTATTTCGAGGAGGAAAAGATAATCAAAAGAGCAAAACTTTGAGGAAAAAAAAACACGCAGAAAAAAAAAAAACAACAAAAAACAAAAACACGAACAAAGAGCAATGTCAGTGTTGTTTTTAACTCCATAGTTGCATAGAGAATAATAACGATAGTTCTTTTATGCATAAAAACATGGTTTTTTATACGCTCGGTCGAGAAAGCATCCTGTGCGTTCGTTTGACTTGTGGCTTCCACGCAGCTCTTCCTTCATATTCTCTCTGTAGGTCGGCATGGAGTAGGCATAAACATGTTATAATCATGTCGTAAAAACGCGTTACTAAGCACCCATAAACATGTCCCATTTATGAAAGTGTGTTTCGTGGAGTTAGGTGTTTATCTTTTTTGCACGTCTCTATTGCATGATATCCAAGTGAATTATCAGGGGGGGGGCGGGGAATCAAAAATTAACTTTAAAAAAAATAATAATAAAGAAAATGAAAACCTTTCGTTGAGTGTCTAGAGTCATTCTGAGGCACGGTTTTGCACGTGGCGCAGATCGAACACCTTTTCAGTTTAACAGCTTAAATTTTTATTCCTTTCGCTTTTCTTTTTTTTCTTTCTTTTTTTTTTTTTTTTTAAAGACAGATATCGGAAGAGCTCTTATGGTTTATAGACTGCGACGGTAACCATGGGAACTGGCCCTGCACTGTAATAAATAAATAAATAAATGAATGAAACGTCGGATCAACAAGGAGATCTCGCGGCTAAGGGGTTTAAAGCGGTTCGATAGAGATTAATGAAGCCGTTTCTTGTCGAAAGTCGGCGGTTAGGCCACTATCTGTGCTCCTGGGGTAAAGCGCGGTACCACACGCGGGGCAGGATAAGGACCTCGCCGTGAACGCGTTCGAGTTCGAAAAGGACTGCGAAAGTGCTGGTTAAAACGAAGTGCTGAGAACGAAGCAGGGATTTCACCTCGAGACGTACGAGTGTAATCAAATCGATCGGCTCTACAGTATTCTCGTTCAGACCGAAGCGCGTGCTGATCTTCGATCCTTCGTGTTCGCACTAGCACGGCGACGGACCATCGTCGAGACTTTCTACGCAAATTAGGTACGACTCCTCAGGACGCACTGAATCCAGACGACTCCTCGGACCGGTCGCATCGCGCGCGGTCCGACGTTCCGTCGCTTCCACAGGAGACCCGTTCGCTTTTAGAACGTGTATACGGTGTGTTATACCTACTAGTGTTTTCTCCCTGGAAAAAGAAACCCTGGACAGGCCACGCCCCCTATCAAGAGCGACGCTCGGGAAACGCGCCCGATACGACGGTGCGAACGTTCGGCCGTCCAGCTACTTTCGTTCAAGGTCGATAATAGCTAATTGTAATATTGTGTACATGTACAGTGCGGGGACAGAAATCCGGTCTGTCTGTCGTTTAGAGGATTTAAAAAAATGTCTAATTTAAAAAAAAAAAAAAAAAGGAAAAAAAAAAAAGCCCATGCATGCGAAACGTCCGCTACGTTACGTTAGGTTACATTGCGTTACCTTGTAAGTCATATTCACGTGAATCGGTTGGATGTCGTAACTTGATTCTCCTAACCCCGGCTGTAATTTTTCTGAATGTATTTGCATTTTTACATAAAATGATAACAGAATGTTATTTCCGTGTTCCGTCGTGTCCGTAGGTGGAGGCTGTTGAAACTCATGTTGCGTGCGTGCGCGTGCGTGTGTGTGTAAGTGTGCGAACGCCGCATTAGCGCCTGTGTTTTTATCTTCTGATGCCATTTCTCCTTCCTCTCTCGTCATCGAATGCACTTTACTGAGCATTAGGTCCCCATGTCAAAACACACACACACACACACACACACACATATACATACATATACACACACACACACACACACACACACACACACACACAGTGGAAATCTCCTGGATGCAAACCGAAACCAAGCAACCTGTTCTTAACCTTCACACAGTGCGGTTTTCCTCTTGCTCTCGTTTTGTTTATTGTTTGTTTTTGTTTATTGTTTGTTTTTGTTTATTGTCTTGTTTATGATTCGAGCTGTACTTTTCTTGTTGTAATTTTTGTTTTCGGGGGGAGATCCGAAGGAGTGCGTACGAGATTCCAGCATTCCTCCCATCTCCCTTACTGCATTCCCTTTTGTGTGTGTGTGTGTGTGTGTGTGTACGTGTGAGAGTGTGTGTACGTTTGAGAGTGTGTGTGTGAGTTTTGTGTCTGTAATTTACTGACACACAAGCGCTTGTTACTGTTTTTTCTTTGTTGGTTTTTTTTTTTCCCAATGCTTTGAATGTGAAAAGTGTTTTTTGATTTGAAATCTGTAAGTTATGTTCGTTGAAGAGGAATGGTAAATAAAACACAGAAACCTCGAAAATGTCTCCGCGCTCTCAGACAGGAACGCTTTTCTTTGGTGTGACTCGTCTTTTAACATCTTTTAAAAAAATTAAATAAAATCTTTATCCCCGTTCGTGTATCACACCCACAGAGACACACGCAATTTCTGCACGGCGGATGGACGGAAACGTAAAGCCACGGTAACGGGCAGGGAGGCGTACTCCTCGATACGCGGTCGACAGTTCGGTGGATGAAAGGTGATGTCATAGACGTAGAGAGTTAACTCTCGATATCAAGTCCAAAGAGCTTCACTGCCAGTGAAAAATAAAAGCAAAACAAACCCATGAAAGACATCGCAAAAACATTAGGTGTGGCTAAATCAACGATTTGGTACATTCCTAAAAAAAACAAACCAGAGCGCATTTATTATGGTTTTGAAACGTACCTAATTTTGTCCGAAGTCTCGTACGATAGATTTACACGCATCCGAGGTCAAAAAACACTTTAACGTTCTCATAATTTAATTGAATCCCCGGTGTCACAAACGACTCCTTAAAGGATTCGTTCTAAACGATTCGTTCTAAACTCCTCCTTTCAGAGAGCATACTCTGCTCTGATTGGTCAGACGTCCCAGTCTGTCGTGATTGGTCTAGCGCTGTCAGCGTGTGTCGGAAGGGAAACGCCCACTACCGTAACGAGTTTCAGCTCCGTCTGTCAGCGAGCAGGTGATGAAGACCAGAGGCGGGGCTTTGCGTTACAAACCTACGTAGGTTAGTACAGGAAGTAAAATCTGGAATCGCTAACGACTCGATTCAGCTGTTCAGAATCGGATCCTTCTTTTGGGAGTCGATAACTCCGTTTGTCGTGCGCTTTGATTTTTTGAAACTTCGCAGACGTTTTTTACGTTCACAAACAGCTACGTATATCACTCGCTACATGAAAGGAAATATTTGAAAAACCATAATAGGTGCATTTTAAAGAATGCACTGGTGAACCCAAAGGCCCAGGAGACTACAGAAAACAACTGTAGAAGAGTTCATTCCCTGATGAAGAACACTGCGCCCCCTTTGCAGCCAGGTCTAGAACAGCCTCCAGGAGGTAGGTGTATCTGTGCCAAAGCCAACAACCAAGAGAAGACTTCGAGATGTAAACCAGTGGTAAGCCTCAAAAACAGGAAGGGGGGGACTGACTGACTGACACAGAGGCCACGCCTCCTTCACTCTTCACTGGGATTGACCTGCACAGAGGCCACGCCTCCTTCACTCTTCACGGGGACTGCCCAGCACAGAGGCCACGCCTCCTTCACTCTTCACTGGGACTGACCGGCACAGAGGCCACGCCTCCTTCACTCTAACTGGTGGAATCTCTCAATCTTTACACATTTGGAGGTTGTGATCAATTCAGCGTGGTGAGGAAATACGGATGATGTCGGCTTCGCACTTATAGGAAACCCGCTAGACCAGATCTCTCTCTCTTTCTCTCTCTCTCTCTCACTCTGTCTCACACAACAAAACACAACACAACACACACACACACACACACAGAGGTGACACTGCCGCACTGCAGTGTGACCGTGTGCTTACAGTTTAATTATGATGAATGAACAGATGTGTGATAGTCGGAAGTGTGTGCCATGCTTTCTCAGACGCCGTGTGTGAGACAAAAAGCAAGTGTGAGACGTCTGGTCTGCGTCTAAGCATGGAGAATACACACACAATAGCCCCTATTAATAGTCTGGTAGTGATACTTTCATTTTATTCACGTACCGTACTACAGCACAGTGCGTACCGATTACTATTCAGGGCTTACGAGAACGATACAGGTGTTAAATATACTGTAGATATTATTATTATTATTATTACAGGGTAGCGTTACGTGATTGTAGCTCATAACGCACCTGACCGATTAAATCCCGAAGGCCACGTTTCAAATTATTTGATGAAAACAGCTCACTGGATTTTTGGTCAAAACAGAACGTCACACGTGGACCACGACGTATCCTCCTCCGCAGTCTGGTCTACTGTCCTATTTTCTGCTCCGCTCGCAGGCCTAAAGTAGAGCGCGGCTATTTCTAGAGCTCCCTTCGCCAATCGTACGCCCCACGAAGCCATCGTTCATGATTAGGAGAACCACAGGCTGGTCTGGAACAGATTTGCAAGCTACCGTGTGTTAGAATAAAGCCTGCTGAGTTAACAGTAAAGCTAACAGTAGCAGCGCCTCACAGTAACAACGTCCGCATCACGCACTCCACTCACACCGACGTCGTGGATCCGGTCGTGGCGTTTGACCTTCACGTCACGAACGTTGATGATCCGTGTGAGGATCTTTGGCGCATCTCTGTCGGTTCCATCGGTAGGTCCTGCTTACAGATCGAGTTTCCAAGCAAAACAGTTCATTGGTAAAAGAAAGCGGGGCGAGGGGGTGGGGAAAGCCCTGCTGGATTAAGGGCGGATGTGGATCAGGTGGTAGAGCGGGTCTTCCACTAAGCGTAGGTTTGGCGGTTCGATTCCCGACCCACGTGACTCCACATACCGAAGTGTCCTTGGGCAAGACACTGAACCCCAAGTTGCTCCCGATAGCAAGTTAGCGCCTTGCATGGCAGCTCTGCTACCATGGGTGTGTGAGTGTGTGTGAATGAGAACCAGTGTAAAGTGCTTTGTAGAACTGCTACGGTTAAAGCAGCGCTGTATAAGTGCAGACCATCGATTTTATGACTCGAGAAGGAAGAATGTAGTAGTATTTGTCAAACCGGATACGGACAGATTTGTTTGTAATTGGGAAACGAGGTCGTGTCCTCCGTTGCGCTCCCGAGCTTGTGTTTGTGATCAGATTCATACGGTATATTTGGCGACGTTACTGCGATTTCCAAACCGTTCTGTACAACTCCGTCGTGTCGCACTGACGACGTGAAAGAAAACGATTCTCAAACAAATCGGTTAAAAAAAAAAGACCAGTCGTTCGATTAGGACAAAAGTAATGGCGCCCTATAAAAGTACAGTGGTAGCCGACGTACAAATTATATTTATTTATTTTTTTAAACACTTTCAGTTTTTTCTTTCTTTCATTGCTGTTGATTAGATGCAGGGTTACTGCCGTAATATCTCATGTTGCCGTGGTGTCGTGTGTTAAAAATTTAACAACTGTATTAGTACGTCTTGCGACTATTAAGTGGTTTGTTTAAGACGTTAAAACCACAAAATGCATTGTTGTAAAAAAAAAAAAAAAAGAAAGAAAAGAAAAAAAAGTTCCCTTCGGCTGCGTCTGCATTCGGACGTATTTTTAATCTTATCATCGAGCTATAGTTTTATTACACTCTCTGTCCGTCCTTCTCGTCGCTCCTTTCTTTCTTTCTTTCTTTCCTCGTTTATCTTTCTTTCTCTCTTCCTCCCTCTTCTCTTCTTCGCCCGCTGTCCCAAAATATACAGAATGACCTTAATATACTGAGAATTATTGCAGAAATGAATGTTTTGTTCAACCGTTCTCTTTTTTTTCTCCCTCTCTCACCAAAAACCACCCCCCACCAACCACACACACACACACACACACACACACACACACACACACACACACACACACAGAGAGTGAGAGAGAGAGAGACGTCCCCTTAAGCTTTATGGAAGACTATTCATCTAATATTGCAACAACCTTGGTTTTCATTTACACGCGCACACACACACACACACACACACACACACACACACACACACACACACACACACACACACACATCTTGCCACAGTAGAGAGACAACCATATTTCTAATGATATTAATTAAGACCCACTACCCCTACACTCCTACACACACAGCTCAGCCTTCTCCCAGCGGTGACATCACACAGACGACACTCCAACACACTTCAGCAATCAGTAACCATCTCAGATCCGCAACCGCGGCCCGGTCGGTCCGATCACGATCTCAGACGAGTGCTACGGTCCGGCTGGACATCCTCGCTCTGCCTCTGCCTCCACCTCAGTTCCGCCATCCGTCAATAACGTTCCAAGGTCATACGTCTCCGAGCGTAGCGCATGTATCCTATCCCTTTGACGGCACCGTGCTGATTTCCTGTTAGACCTTATACGATGAGATCGGATGACACAAGTGCTGAATAATGCACTCGGATATTTAATCAGTGTGGAGCATATATGTGTACGTAGAACATATACATGTACGTGTGTGTGTGTGTGTGTCGCTCTTTTCTTTTAAGATAGAAGTAGGAGAGGATTTGATGGTAAAATCATGTTGTCAAGGCGACAGGTTCGTGGAGGATGGGGGGAGGGGGGCGAGGTATGGTGGTGGTGGTGGTGGCGGGGTGCTTTTCTGACAGAATGCTGGGATATTCCGGTCACGGATGCATCGCTATGCCACCGTAACCATGGCAACCTGGTGCTCCTGAGCCCCGCTCCAAAAGGACCAGGTAAGTACGGCTAAATATCTTTGCAGTGTCTCACACACACACACACACACACACACACACACACACACACACACACACGTATGATTAGAGGCATAATTTCACCTCACCACCTCCTCGGTGTGTAAAATCTTCTCATCTTCCTGTCCAATCAGGGCTCTCGCAGAGCTCTCGCAGAGCTCTCGCAGAGCATGTTAGCAAAAAAGGAAAAGAAAAGCAACAGTAATGAGAACAATAACACCAACAATGACGACGCACGGCCAGAAAGAGATCCCGCAGAGAACCAACAATTATGGTAGATCTCAACTTCAGCGACAATAACGTTAAAGAAAACAGTATGCATATTCAAAAAATTACAAACAAAACTCGCCTAGCAGTGAGTGCTAAGTGTAATTAGAGTGTAATATTATTTCCTACGAAGTCTTTCATGAGCAAATTTACTGACAGATCTGAGGGAAATGTTCCTGATTGGGGGAAAAAAACGAACGATCAGCTATTGGTTCGCTAGGTCGATGTTTAACCTCATACTTTAACTAGTTTATACTCGGTCCAACATGTTTCAGCCGCCAAGTAACGGGGTTTTTACGTTAACTTTAACCACGTCACCAGTTTGTTAATATCACTACTGCCGTTACATAACCCACGCAACAGGAACCTGTGAGGGTTCAGGAACTCATCGCTGTTCAGTCATGAGGAAAACTGGCCACTGTGAAGACACCCACCGCTCAAGTCTTAAAAAAAAAAGGTAACACACTTTATTTTTATTGTGTTGGTTAATAAAAGAATAAAACACGACAGTGTGGTGTGATGAGTTACTGTTACCACTGGAAACGTATTCCTCTTATTACTTATTACTGCTTATACACAGCAATTTGACAGCATATACACACTTTTTCATTTATCAAGAAGTGACACGTTATGGTTGTTTGTCCACAAAACAAGTCAGTTCCTGTTGTCACTTACGTTACAACGGCTGTAAACCGTCGCTCCCTCACCAGCCTTTCTGTTTTCCCTGTCAAGACGAAAAAACAAACAATCCCCAAACCCCCACCCAGACGTGTCGGAAAACTTACCGAGCACTGACGCTGGAGACTCCTTCCATAAATGTTTTGTTTTTTTAAAAAAAATAAAACGTTTCCTCATAGAAAAGCTATTAGAGCGAGCGCAGTAATTAGGATAAAACCTCTGATTTTCGCAGCCGCGCTGCTGCACGTAATCAACACCTCCTGACCAATCAGAATCCAGAATTCAACAGCGCAGCGGTATGAATGACGTTACATTTACGTCATCTCAGGACAGTTCGAGGCATAACACAGTGTCGTGTTCAGTTTGTCCTGTTTGACCCACGTATTTATCTTGTGATTTTCTAAATGCAAAGAGTCCCAAAATGCACTGCGGCGGAACATTGTGACATCACACCTCCCCCCAACCCCCACCCCCCTATCACTTAATGTGATTTGGCCCTTAGACCACATGGATCTGGCACGTTCTCAACGAACAAATTAATATCGTACGTCACTATGGGTAGTGCATGAAGAGATGAAGACAGCTCCCACTGCAGCAATGTGATAATTAATAACATTGCATTATAGCTTATCTCTTGGGGTGTTTTTTTTTTCTTTTCCCCTTCTCTTTGTTCTTTGAACTGATTTCAGCAGAGCCCGGCGTCGGACAGCGCCGCAGCTGCAATCAGAGCTGATCAATAACTATTTGCGACGACACACCAGCACTGATTCAGGATGCAGCTCTCGCCCTGCCGTTGCCGTGGAAACCACCGCTGCAGTGCTGCAGGCTGAAATTGGGAGATGGAGGGGAAGGAGGGGGGATGAGGGAGGATGGGGTGAAGGAGCGAGGGGAGTGAGGGGCAAGCAATACAGGTGGGATAGGTAGATGAAATGAGAGGGAGGAAGAAACACAGGGAGACAGTCACTTGATGGTTTCTCTCTGATTTCTCTTGCCTGACGACTCATCACTCAAACAGCCATGCATGTGATTAGCACAAAGGAAGGACGATTCGAGATTCGATTTGACGAAGCTACGCCTGAACGAACTCATTAGCTCGTTAATCCAGGTGTTTGACGGACGTCCCATTGTGCCGAGCTTTATTTCAACGGGCTTCTTCTATCACCTACTTTTCATTTCTAGAAAGATCCATTTTTGTTGATCCTGCTGAAAGATCAACAGTGCACCAAGACAGCAAAGGATTCTGCACCAAATATGGTCTAGGCTAGGCACGTAGGGGTCGTTTACGCCAGTGGGAAGTGTATTATGGACCAAAATGTACACAGTTACATGTAAGATTTTACTGACTTTTGAGATTTGTGCAGATTTACAGCCCAAAACAACCAGCATTCTGGCCCATATGAAGCCATAGTGGTAAAATATGATCTCATTAAGAATAGGATGTATTTTTGGTTGATTGTAGGCCTATGGCATGATATGGTGGTGTAGGGTGGCGTTGCTGCCTCACAACGTCATGGTCCCTGGTTTGATCCTGAGCTCGAGTTACTGTATATAAAGCTTAGCATGTTCTCCACGTGTCTGCGTGGGTTTTTTTCCCCCTGGGTTCTCCAGTTTCCACACACATCCCAGCAGTCTAAACTGAAGAATTTACGAAGCCTGCACGAAACCTTCAATGCGTCCTTAATTTTTCCGTAACTTGAGAGCAATTATAAGCCAAAAACTATATATTAATATTACCTTGGTTTAATTATTGGTAAGCAGGAAGCTCCCTTTGGAACATAAACTAAAGAATGAATGAATTAGTTGCACTCTTATAAGCTGATGAAGTCTCTTCTAAGCAGGTGGAGCTCCTAATTTTATTTATTTGTTTATTTATTTGTCAAAAATCGATATATATTCAACAAATAAAATTTAAAAATGTTGTAATGACAGTGAACGTTCATACAGCGGCGCTGGACTTGACCACTCATAGCGCCATCACTGTGTAAAACGCAACTCCTCCAAACCGGCAGGTGGCGCTGTAGAAGATTTATCCTCCAATAGCGCAGGCTAATTTTTTGTTTATGTATACATCATAGTACGATTTTAGATAATGTAATAAAGTCGTTTTATTATATTTTAGCAGAATCTCGTAGTATATTGACGATATTGTTTTCATGTATTATTTTAATCCAGTAGGTGGCGAATTATACGGCGCGTGCGAGCTTGCCTTGACCTACAGAAGAAGAGAAGAAGAGGTTGAAAAGGAAGTACCATTACTTGTATTTAACCACCGAAACAAATTTAACCACAACGAAATTTGTGCTTTTTCATTTTAATCTAATTATTCGATCTTCACGCTTGTAGAAATGGCCCTAAAGTTGTATAGCGTGTGCGTTTAGAGGCATGTTATGTCGTGTGTTTGTCGCTAGGTGACTAGGATACGAGATAAACCCTAGATACATGGCCGAATCTCAAATATCATTATACACCCTACTTAAGCGCACTACGTCAACGAAGAAGGAAGCGGCGTTTACGCACTACATGGTGCACTGTGTGAAGAAACTGTTGCTAATCGGGATTCGGCCGCTGCTTCAGTAGAACGCTTTTAGAATGGCCAAACCTGAAGCGATTTCTGAAGAGTTTAAAGCATACACTGTGAAAGATGTAAGTGAAAAGATGACTATTTTATACTTTTATTTTATCATTAAAATAAATGAAAGAAAATAAACTTTTGTCGTTATGGTGTTGAAACAGGCTCCCCCGACTGTTTACTACATTCCAGACTTTATAACAGAGGCAGAAGAGGAGTATCTTCTACAGCAGGTGCATGTTTATTAAGTGTTTATTAAGTGTTTATTAATCATAATACACGGTATACTTCCTCACCTCTGTGTGTGTGTATTTCAGGTGCACAAAGCCCCCAAACCCAAATGGACACAGTTGTCAGGAAGGAGACTGCAGAACTGGGGTCTGTGTTCCTCTCATGAGATTTGTTTATTTATTTATTTATTTATTTATTAATTAGTTTATCCAAAAATAAAATTGTCCAACCCATTTGCTTCTTTAGTTTTTCTCTTCGTTGTTGCTGCAGAGAAATGAAACCCTTCAGTTGTACGAACTGCATGTCTGAATCTTCCAACGCCTCAGTTTGAACAGTTTTAATAAAGCAGCAAAGTTCTAGACGAGACGTAAAAGGGGTTTCAGTCTCGCTTGTGTGAGAGCGTAGTGATAGAAATAATGATTTCGTGTCAGTGAGAGATAACACGTAGCCAATGTAGCTGCATTTTAATTATGAGTTCATATTCATACATATTTTTATAATTAAACACAGAAAGCCGACTGTCATGCTTTCTGTTCCCTCGTGCTTCTGACTTTTGCAAGTTGTCATGGTTAGGATAAACTTCTACGAAGCAAATCCTGTTTATATCATGTGTGTAGAAACAGCAGTGAGTGTCAGTTTCTCGTTTGCGTTGATTGAGACACGGTAGCTGTAAGCGACTCCTGTTTGTTAGCGACATTAGCCTTGTACTCCAGTCCTAAACTCGAGAGGTGAATGGCACGCCAGCCACGTCTCGGCGGATCGTCTACATTTCTGGTAGAAAAAGGACATTTTGGCGTCATGCAAACTGCGCGTCCAAGTCATCATGTTGTTGATGTGTTTTCTGTGTGAAATCAGGAGGGCTTCCTCATCCAAAGGGGATGATTGCAGAGAAGCTCCCTGAGTGGTTGATGAGCTACACAGAGAAGATATCAGGCCTCGGAGCATTCGCTGGGAAAAGCGCCAATCATGTGCTGGTGAACGAGTACAAGCCAGAGGAGGGCATCATGGTACATCACGCAGTGACCTTTTTACTCACAATACCAATACTCGCACCACAATACAATACTCACACCACATCACAGTACTCGCACCACAATACAATACTCGCACCACAATAGAATACTCGCACCACATCACAGTACTCGCACCACAATACAATACTCGCACCACAATACAGTACTCGCACCACAATACAATACTCATACCACAATACCAATACTCGTACCACAATACAATAGTCACACCACATCACAGTACTCGCACCACAATACAATACTCGCACCACAATACAATACTCGCACCACAATACAATACTCGCACCACAATACAATACTCACACCACATCACAGTACTCGCACCACAATGCAGTACTCGCACCACAGTACACACACCACAAGTATTCTACTGCAGTAATACTCACAAGTAATACACTACAGAATAGTTAGACTCACGCAGGGGGTGGAATCAGACCCGATTCAACTCCGCCCGTCTTTCTTCTATTCTTTCTTTTCTCTTTTTTTCTCTTTTCTTTCTCCATCTTTGTGTTTTCTTTTCTTTCTTTTTACCACAAAATGCAATTAGTTTCAGTTCTTAACAGCAAAAGCCATGTGATAGAGTAGACATTAAATTGAGTACATGTATTTTGCAGATGGAGTCGTCAGGGGGAAAAGATAATATAATGAATTCCATGTGAACCCCCCCTAACCCCCGTTTTCATTTACTCATTCATTCATGTGATAATGTTGTAAACTGTAATCTGGAAATGTTGGAGTCTGCCTGCACTGGTGTTTGACCTCAGTGTACTGAGAACAACGTTCTGGACTGGATGTCCTGTTCTGTCTTTTATTGCATGCGTCTCATATCTAATTCTGCGTGTGTGTGTGTGTATTAGCCTCATGAGGACGGGCCTCTGTATCACCCCACAGTAACAACCATCACTCTGGGTTCTCACACGCTGCTTGACTTCTACAGACCCGTCGATCAAACACAGGTAAAGTCCTGACAGCTCGCTGAGACCATCAATAAACCCATGAACCTTTTAAAGAACCTCTGAAGAACGCTGTTTTTGAAAAGTGTACAAAGATAGCTAGCTGTTAAGCACCTGACAGGGATTTAAAAGAAAATAATGAGCAATAGGAGTTTCTACGACACACTTACCCAGTTAATACATGGCCAATGTTAGCAGTTAGCGTTATTATACACGCATCCACTGCCAGCTTGTTCTTTTTAAACTGAGTTTTATGATTATTAGTTTTGACAGTCTTTTTGGGAAAATAGTTTTTTTGTTTCCCTTCAGTTTGTGGCTTTTTCTTCTCCTCCGCTGAGTCACCGCTTTGTTTTATAAAATCATTTCCCATCTGCAGTTGAGTCAAACTTGACAGCATATGATTGGTGAAGTGAGAGAGATCAGTGTGAGGGTGTGACTGGAAATGGAGAACCAAATATGCCACAGAACCAAAAATAAACAAAGTAAACAATAAGGGAATGAAAAAAGAGAAGGGAAAAGTAGCAGGAAAACATGGAACAACGTAAAAAAGTAAAAGTACTTTTTTCGTCTCTCTCTCTCTCTGACTCTGTCTCTCTGTAGAATGAAGTTCCTCAGACGGAGGAGAGCCGTTACGTGCTGTCATTGTTGCTGCGGCGTCGCAGCCTGCTGATCCTGCAGGACGAGATGTACAAGCGCTACCTTCATGGGATCAGCGGCATCGCCGTGGATACACTATCGGAACGTGTGGTGAACCTGTCGTTGGCAGGAGGGCAGGTGGGTGAGACGCTTTCACGCGGAACCAGAGTCTCCCTCACCATCCGTCACGTGCCCAAAGTCTGCCGCGCCAACCTGCTGCTCGCCAGGAAGTGACACGATCACCACCGAGCCAAGCAAACCAGGAGGTGACACAGGTGAATCAGCGGGCGACACATGGCCAACTAGGAAGTGACACACCTAGAAATATCAAGCAGGAAATGATTAGCATGAAGGCTTGCAAGGAGGAAGTGACATGACAAGACTCAAATTTCAGGAACTGCCCGAACGTTCATCTACTTGCTACAGACTACATTAAGCTGCTAAGTTCCAAATAAACAGTTTTGAACATGACAATGAGATTTCTGGTGCAGTTCAGCTTCTTCGCTCCAGATCCATTCACACACACACAAGTTTCAGACTGTCCAGATTTCAGCTACCCGTCTTCTTACCGACATCCGAATCCTGACACCGTACTACACCTCTGCTCCAAAATCATCACTCCCCCCATTCAGTTCATTATCCTCCTCACGTTTGTCAGCAATTAAAGGTGTACTATACAGGTTTCTCAGCCTGGAATAGTCATAATTTCACATTTCTTCCTAGAAAAATTGGATCGCAACATTTCCATGCAGTAGTTTTTAAGAAAAATGTATTTTATTTCAGGCTTCTGTTGACATTCTGTTAACATTTTTCTGGCCTTGCAATTAGCTCCGCCCCCAGCTGAAACAGCATTGATCACTTTTACACACTTTTTTTTAATTCAGAAGATGATTCAGAACACTTATGCACTTTCAAGTTGTCGTTGTTGCAAGACAGCAGAGGACATTAGATCAACATTACAAATTGCTCCTTTAATAATCTCGCTGTCTTTCCAGCTTCATCCTTCTCCAAGATCTTCCTCTTCTGCCCTGGAAATAAAATTGCACAAAAACACACTAGTATAACAGTGTTGGGCGGTCATGTATTTTGTACACTAAATAATTGCTGATGGGACAGTGTGGTGGTGATGGTGATGGTGAAGATGATGATGATGATGCTCTTGGGTGGTGGTGATGGAAAAGAATCCATGCTATATGGAGAAATGTCTTTTATTGTTTGTGTTTTTTAAAGGCTTTGCTGTATCAGTTTGTTCCAGATAAGGAAAAAGACATGTAACGCCTTTTTTTTTAAACATGTTCTAAATCACTTTCCTATGATGTTGAAGGCTCAGTATTATAACACAAATTAAATTGCATTCTTAAAACATGTCCACTTCAAAATTTAAGCCTTAAACTGAAGCTTTATATATATATATATATATATATATATATATATATATATATATATATATATATATATAATTTAAATATTTAAATTTGTATTTAATTTATCTCCCTTCACCCATGTCAAATATTCTTACTATTTCCTGCGATATGTACTGCATTCCAAGAATACTATATCATGACCACGCCCCTATGAGTCACGTAATGACGTAGCCACACCCCCTGGTGCTTCGAGTATAACTTATCCGCACGCAGCTTGTCGCATTCAGAGGCACGAGCAGCTGTAGTACCTCGGTAAGTTTTTATTTAATTTAATTTTTTATGCACAGAAGCTGCGTGTCATAATGCGTTGCTGACGTGTGTATAAAGCTGACTTTGGTTGTTAATTAAGTTATCACAAAGCGCATTAAAAAGAGCACTGCTTTATTAAAGTTATGTATATTTTCTGCGTTGTTTGCCCGAAGCCGAATTCTGACTAGTCCCGCCTCGTGCGTTGGGATTGGTTAGTATCCTAGTTGACGCGCTGTCGGATTGGCTAATATGGCATTCCTTTCACCTGAGTGTCAATTTCTGGCCAATCCTAGCGTAGGAGGCGGGGTTTGTCGAAAACGATTGGGGAATGTACTAAATAACAACCTACATATTAGCGTTGTACATGAAAAACAGTGGAATTAGGAGACAATAGTTGCCGATTATAAGCTTTTACTACACTCATATAACGTATATAAAGCGATATTCGATGTAAATGTTCGTTTGGAAGACTGTCCTTTGAACCGGAAAGGATGTATAACATTAGCTGACTCGACTACATTGCTAATAGCTAAGATTTTTTTTTGCCTGTTACTGTTGCTAAAAATGTCAAAACAACAACAAAAAAAGAGGATAATTATAATTTGGATGAGAATAAAGTCGATCCAATAAGGTTGTTGTGTCTGAGAAGGGAGTGGAAACGCTGGAGTTAGGTGTGTCCTCTGTCAACATGAAAACGGAGCTGGATGGCTGTTCAGCCGGGCCGTATTCCAAACCACTCGCTGCCCCCTGCACACAGCGCGCTACAAGGGGTGTGAAATAACGGCGTTCTACACCCTATCTAGTCCACTGTGTGCGGTATGGAATTCGGCCTCGTCTTTTATGAAGTCTCATCCCTTGAGGGTTGTGTTTCCCAAAAAAACAAAAACCCCGTGGTGATTCATGTTGAGTGTTCAGTGTAGTGGACCAAATGAGAAAGGATTTAACCACAAATTGGCCTGTAGGGAGTTCTATTACTCTCGATTTGTTTCTTTCTTTCTTTATTGAAAACTTTTTTGCCTTAATGTGTTATTATGCCCTGAAAATGTAATGAATCTGACTGGAAGAGAGTTCCAGGGTTCATTTCATAAACACCACCCACATGACTTATTATTATTCTACACTACTGCTGTTGTTACAATGCAGAACGGGTTTACTAACAAGTTGTTAACTAAAAGTATATTAATGAATAAACTGATGAAGTTATAGCACAAGCCGATGCTTTTGTTGTTTATTATTTATTCTTTTTTAACAACTTTTCTTCACAGGATTGAAGTGACTCGACACTGAAGATGTTTCTGGCGAAGAAGCTGATTGGTGGACTCATCGATGTGGTCAGGTACAACCTCATTTTTTGACATAAATCCCAGTTTGATGTGTGGAGCCTTGTGCGTTAGTTTACACACCCTGAGAATGCTTGGTATGAGTAATTATTGGGCTAGAGACTTATTCTGCTCAATCACGAACTGTTTACTCTAAAGCTGTGTGTTCAGTCACACTTTTATTTACTTATTTACCATTCGCGATCATTTCTGCTAGAAATGCTCCTAGTCTCAGCCGATTGCTAGCTTGTACTTACTCAGGGTCCATGTTTCTCATTTGCCTAGTCATTTTTTACAGTTTAACTCACCTGAACAGTGAAAGTCCTCTGTATTTATGTGAAAAAGCACTGTTTAATTTAACGCTGTTTTCTGTTTCCATAGCAACATCGATCCCGGCCAGTTCGTGCCCTCCGAACCTGTGAGTGACGTTTAATTCTTCATGATGTCACATGCAGATAAAAACATTTTTTTTTTCCAACTGTTTTTTTTTTAACCTGTTCCACTAAATGTTCCACTGATTATCTCGAATGTGTTTTGTTATTAATTACTGCAACTGAGGATACTAGCTGGCGTTTGTCTGATTTGTGAGTGTGTTATTTGCCAAGTTGGAATCGAAACCTTGATTTCGACGTAAATATTTGCGTAATTGCACACAGGTACTCAAATCTGACTAAAAAACAGCAACAACAAAAAAGAAGAAGGTCTGGTTAATTTCATGTTCATGAGAAATCCGGCGTAGGAGTAGTGGAAAACGCTGGTGCAAACGCTGCAGCCCCGGAACACGATGCAGGTGAGCGCGTCAGCGTTGATTAGCGTGTAGGTTGATGCTTTGGGAAGCTGAACCATCTGAGTGAGCAGAGCGTACAGATGAGGAGGTGAGACAGATGAGTGAGGGCTGAAGAAACCAGACACACTATGGTGCGAAAGTGGTGTAACGTTTGATCTCTCGTACTCTCCACCTCAGACCTCGGTTGTAAAAACGAGTATAGAAGAATAATAAGGGTTTCGGTTTCTTTGAGCGTGATACAGGCTTCAGGGTGTGAGCTTTAACATGCAAATCTTTCAGAGTGGATTTTTCCTTTCGTCACTCTGGTGTTGTCCTGCGTAGCCGGTTTTGCAGCATGTGCAGCCTGGTCGGAGTTGCAGAACTGGATTATACAGTAGAAAAGTAGACATTACAGTTCCATCACAGGGTGCGTCTCCTCATGCAGGTGTGCCCAGGAGAAGTTTTCCAGCTCGACTCCAGCTAGTTTCACCTGAAACTATCTCGCCTCTATTGTTATTACCATATGTTAATGAACAACGCACTCCCTGCCGTTAAATAATAATTGCTGTGTTTTGTTTAGCAGATTTCCTGTTGCCACACCAAAAGGTCACTACTTTACAAAAGACACGTCCCAGAGTCTCTCATTGCTTTTTACACCATAGCGATTCGCCGAGTAACACTTGTGCATCTGTTAAAGAACGCCACGTCGTACATCGTTTTATCCGTTTATTGTTACGTTTAATGTGGTGGAATGTTCGAACAAGTCGGTTCCTGTTCTCATTTACGTTATAGCAGCTATTCCAGTCGTTCCCTCGCCAATATATAAATAATATAAACCTGCACTGCTGTCAGAGATGCTGTTAAAGAAAATTAAACACTATCTTACCTGCTGAATAAAGCAGGTTGTATGTTTATTTTATGTTGAGTGTGTGTGTGTGTGTGTGTGTGTGTGTGTGTGTGTGTGTGTGTGTATGTAGCCTCCTGCTCGCAGACCATTGGCGTACGTCCAGGCTAACGAGAACGATGAGGAGCGACAGTTCCGTAAAGTGTTCCAGCAGCTCGCTGGCGATGTGAGTCTCTCTCACACTCTCTCACACACCCACACACACACACACACACACACACACACACACACACACACACACACACATATCCATAAGCAATCTCACCACAACAGAACCTGAATGTGTGTGTTGCTGTTACAGGACATGGAGGTGAGCCCCACTGAGCTGATGAACATCCTCAACAAAATCATCTCCAAACGTTAGTGTTCAACTTCTCACCGTTTCTCCTTGTGGTTTATGACGTCCTCGCGATGTTCAAGTTCTTTGGACTGGCTGGGTCATGTGACCTTTTGCACGGATGGGACTGATTGTTCGAACATTAGATATCGATCTATATGTTTACTTTACTTGTGGCGCTTTATCAGCATCGTGGTGTTCCTTGGAGGACATGTTTGCGGAAAATATGCGCAGCTGTATGGTTGTACTAGCTTTAATGAGGAAAAGAGACCCAGAAAGGAAGTATTAAGGAGTAAATGACGTGTGTGTGTGTGTGTGTGTGTGTGTTTTATATTAGCTGATGTGTGCTCTGTGTCTGTAGGTGGCGACCTGAAGACAGATGGCTTCTCTATCGAGTCCTGCAGGAGTATGGTGGCCGTCATGGACGTATCCTTCTCTACTCAAGACACACACAGTATACATATACACACACACCTTCTCCACACTCACTTTCCTGTATATTAGCACCAGACAGCTTATGTTTGTGTGATTGTGACACCCACCCTTATTGCTGTGTATTGGACCTTAATGACGTCATGCAGAGCGACAGCACAGGCAGACTGGGGTTCGAAGAGTTCAAATACCTCTGGAACAACATCAAGAAGTGGCAGGTAGGTCTCACTACATAAGTGTGTATAAGACCGTGACATTCTTAAGTACAAGTGTGTTAGTGTTTGTGATTTAAAAAAAAAAAAAATATATATATATATATATCTCATAGTGCATCCGGAAAGTATTCCCAGCGCTTCACTTTTTCCACATTTTGTTATGTTACAGCCTTATTCCAAAATGGATTAAATTCATTATTTTCCTCAAAATTCTGCAAACAATACCCTGTAATGACAACGTGAAAGACGTTTGTTTGAAATCTTTGCAAATTTATTAAAAATAAAAAACAAAAAAAGTACGCTTATATTTTATAATTGCCATGACACTGAAAATTGAGCTCAGGTGCATCCTGTTTCCACTGATCATTATTGAGATGTTTCTACAACTTGATTGGAGTCCACCTGTGGTAAATTCAGTTGATTGGACATGATTTGGAAAGGCACACACCTGTCTGTATAAGGTCCCACAGTTAACACTGCATGTCAGAGCACAAACCAAGCCATGAAGTCCAAGGAATTTTCTGTAGACCGAGACAGGATTGTATCGAGGCACAGATCTGGGGAAGGTTACAGAAACATTTCTGCAGCCTTGAAGGTCCCAATGAGCACAGTGGCCTCCATCATCCATAAATGGAAGACGTCTGGAACCAGCAGGACTCTTCCTAGAGCTGGACATCCAGACAAACTGAGAGATCGGGGGAGAAGGGCCTTAGACAGGGAGGTGACCAAAAACCTGATGGTCACTCTGACAGAGCTCCAGCATGTCTCTGTGGAGAGAGGAGAACCTTCCAGAAGAACAACCATCTCTGCAGCACTCCACCAATCAGGCCTGTATGGTAGAGTGGCCAGACGGAAGCCACTCCTCAGTAAAAGGCACATGACAGTCCACCTGGAGGACTCTCAGACCATGAGAAACAAAATTCTCTGGTCTGATGAAACAAAGATTGAACTCTTTGGCCTGAATGGCAAGCGTCATGTCTGGAGGAAACCAGGCACCACTCATCACCTGGCCAATACCATCCCTACAGTGAAGCATGGTGGTTGCAGCATCATGCTGTGGGGATGTTTTTCAGCGGCAGGAACTGGGAGACTAGTCAGGATCGAAGAAAAGATGAATGCAGCAATGTCAGAGACATCCTTGATGAAAACCTGCTCCAGAGCGCTCTGGACCTCAGACTGGGTGAAGGTTCATCTTCCAACAGGACAAGGACCCTAATCACACAGCCCAGATAACAAAGGAGTGGCTACAGGACAACTCTGTGAATGTCCGTGAGTGGCCCAGCCAGAGCCCACACTTGAACCCGATTGAACATCTCCTGAAGAGATCTGAAAATGGCTGTGCGCCAACACTCCCCATCCAACCTGATGGAGCTTGAGAGGTCCTGCAAAGAAGAATGGGAGAAACTGCCCAAAAATAGGTGTGCCAAGCTTGTAGCATCATTCTCAAAAAGACTTGAGGCTGTAATTGGTGCCAAAGGTGCTTCAACAAAGTATTGAGCAAAGGCTGTGAATACTTGTGCTTTTTTTGTTTTTAATTTTTAATAAATTTGCAAAGATTTCAAACAAACTTCTTTCATGTTGTCATTATGGGGTATTTTTTGTAGAATTTTGAGGAAAATAATGAATTTAATCCATTTTGGAATAAGGCTGAAGCGCTGTGAATACTTTCCGGATTTTTTTTTGTGTGTGTGAGAGTAATACACAGGATGTGCCTTTTATTTGTGATTTCTTGGCAAGTGTGTGATGGGACTGTAGTGAATAAGCTGTGTGTGTTTCTCTCTAGGGCATCTATAAGCAGTTTGATGCTGATCAGTCCGGCATGATCGGCGCAGACGAGCTGCCCAAAGCATTCCAAGCTGCAGGTGAAGCTCCAGTCACATGACCAATTCCTAACCCTTCATTAGGTGTACTGATCCTGACGGGAATTTCATGAAAGCAACATGACGTGTGTGTGTGTGTGTGTGTGTGTGTGTGTGTGTGTGTATTTGCGTGTGTATTTGCAGGCTTCCCCCTGAACGACCAGCTCTTCCAGCTGATCATCCGCAGGTACAGCGACGAGAAGGGCAACATGGACTTCGATAACTACATCGGCTGCCTGGTCCGTCTGGACGCCATGTGCCGTGAGTGTATTCTCTTAGAGTGAATGCGTGGATGTGTTCTGATTCCCGCAAACGATCGGTGCTCGATAACGAGTTACGAAACCTCTCTGAAAAGGCAATAAAATGAATTGGATAAACGAATATCAGTATTGGTGCTGGGGGTAAAAAAAAATAAAAATTATCATTAGCTGTACAGATTTAAAAGTAAAGTTCTACAAGTGACAGTCGGAAAATTCACAATGCAGAAGACCCCTCTGGTGGCCCCGCCCTTTCTGTTACCTTGAGCGAAGGAAGTGTCCCATATTTAAACAAATAAAATAAAATAAAATAAATTTTATACACAGAAGTCAATTTCTGGGTATTAAATGTGCGCATGTGCATGTGTCCAAATGCTTAGCGCTTCTAAACTTCCCAGACCTGCGTTGTTCCTCATGCAAAAATCTATCTGTGTAGCTAGGTAGCTAAAGTATTCACACCTCAGCCTCAGACAGCTGGAGTGCATCAACACACGAGAAACTTGGGGTACCACCGGAAGCGGGGGGTTCGATGATTTTTTTGTGTGTGTGTGTGATGATTGCGTTTATATCTTCATTGTAACAGGTGCTTTTAAGACGCTGGACAAAGACGGCAACGGCACCATCAAAGTCAACATCAAAGAGGTGAGAACTTTCATGAAGTTTGATTGAGAATGTCTTTATTATTTCATATTAAATCGATTCATATCTGGTTAAAGGTGCATGATGTCTGTAAGTGGAACGTTCCTGATCGCCTGTTATGAACTGACATGAGAACGAGAGTGATTTGCACTGAGTAACATATTCTTTCTGTTCCTCCACAGTGGCTGCAGCTGACCATGTACTCCTGAGCGACTCGCCGTGCCTGGATCACTAACTCCACACATCGTATTCACCACAACGCTAGCCAAAGCAAATTTACACACAACCTGACGTGGCTCTGTTTATTATTATTGGTTTTTATTTCATCATGCGTTACTGATTCCTTTTGTCCGCTAGAGTCATTTACGTGAAGAAATAAGCCTAGAAAGCGTTTTCGACGTGATTCTCGCCCAACGGCGTGCTTTATTAATCTGTATGGCATGAATAAAATCTGCATGAAGCCAAAAGGGGGCGCCTCTGTACAGAAGGAAAGTTAAACGTACAGGCTTAAATTTTATAGGAAATAAAGTATATATAAGAAAAAGAAAGAATGTGATGCTTCCAATTATTTATTTAAATGAATTATGTTTGAACAGCAGCGGACTTCCTTTCCTGATACAACACCCCAAGGGAGAGATGTGCTACGATAACGTCTGTACTTACCGCTAGAAGCTAGCGAGCTAATCCCAAACAGCCAGTCATCACTTTATACCTTGTGCTGAACTCTGCATCCTGGGGAAATAAAATAAAAAAATACCATTACTATGAGTCAAGGGCTTCCCCTTGAGATTAAATCGAGACTTCTTTTCAAATGCCGCAGTATAGATTAAAACCTTTCTACTGCCACATTTGAAAAGAAATCTCAATTTATGGGATTTCTCAAGTTTCGCATTTCCTCCACACCACTAGAACGACCAATGATATCGTAATCCAAAACACAAGCACGGCGACTTGTTTCGACAGCTAGCCGATCTAATAAGCCACGCCCCTCAGCGAGTTTCTAAAACTGAACGACTTCTTTAAACCTCGTTAGTTTTTTTTTCTCCCTCCCCCCAGCTCATGCAGTATAGCGCACAAATCACCATCAGTATCAGCTACATAAAAATTAAAAAAAGGACACGTGGAAGTGCAAGGGGAAAATATTCTTCACCACATCATCGTGGTTCCCAATTCGAATTCAGTCGACTGTTTCATTGCTGAGTGTTCCGTTTCTCCTTGGTATGCTTTTGTAATCATTTTTTTGTTGTTGTAAAGAAACATTACACTTACACGTTTAACATGATCAAAATAAGAAATGATTAGAAGTCTTAGAAGGCCAGGCCAAACACATCCCAACTAATGTTTGTTCCTTTAGGATGTTGGACTAATTTTTAAATATGAAATCATGAAGCAATGCTTTAGGATTTGTATATGTGGAGTTATGTTTAAGTCTGACATAAATACAGACTGATCAATTCACAAGTGGGATGATGCTGAGCTTTTCTTCCTGAGATCTTGGTGCTGTAGCTACAGCAGGCCAGGCAGTGTGAGGTTAGGTGCTCAACAGCGCCACTGCTCGCCCGTTGTGGCCGAAGTGATGAACTGCAGGCCACGAAGAGGAGGAGACTGAGTTTGCGCGGCGCTGCTGCTGCTGCTGCTTCTGCTCCTGTACGAACTTTCTGGACGCAAACGCGGAAACATTCGCTGGGAAAATCCGGTATTTTTAAGGTAATCTTTGCACCGCGTGATTTGTGTATTAACTGTGCGCGGACAGTAGTTTCGCGAAGTGTCCGCGGTGGAAGTGAATAAACAACACCGTGTAGCTGCTCAGTAGCTAGCTATTGTTAAAATCCAACCGCGTCTGACCTGCTCCTCTGGCAGTAATGTTAAAACCGGCGTTTGGCGTTTGATTCCTATTGCACCCGTAACGTGTAAACACATCATAATAATTCCTGTATTCGCTGAACACTGGGCTAGAGACGTTTTTAAAGAGCGTGTCTAGATAGCTAAATTATTTGGCCAGCTAAGCATGATGGCGCTGCAGCCTCACTTTCGTTATTAAAAAAAAAAAAAAAAAAAACCTACTTCCGGATTGAAGACCTGAGGGGGAGGGAGGTGTTTCCATAGTTACTAGTCGCGCGCGCTGTACAGAAACGAATATTAATACACTAAACCGTGTCAGATATATATATAAACACTTATCTGTGTCAACAAGTCTTTATGAAGTCATGAATCAAAAGTCCTGCTTGATATTCACAAAGCCCGAGTTATTTTTATATTCCAATTTCTCGCCTCCTACTTGAAAGGTCCGTCGCGTTAATTATACGTCACTCGCAGTAACTTTTTAACCAGGTTCACGTAATTCACTGTGTGTGTGTGTGTGTGTAAGTAAATCACACGTTAAATAAACACACACTAATTGAAATGTAATAATGTTAAAGAAAATCACATTGTTTGAGTTAAGGAGGTTTACAGTCGTGTGTGAAAGTTTGCACACCCTTAGGACATAGAGCTTGGCATATCCCAGCTTGTTGGGACGTTGGGGTCGAATTTGGAGATCAAGGCCGGCCATGATACAGCTCAGCTAGAGCCGAGACGAGACGGTTAAAGGGCCTTGCTCAAGGGCCAAGCGGTGGTAGGTCTTTTAATCGCCGACCGTCTTATCAATAACCGAGCACCTTAACCACTTTGCCACCATTTCCCCAATAATGATTTATAGTTCTCTCATTTACAACAGTTCTCAAATGCTATGCATTTGATTCTTAAAAGAAAACATACTTAAATTATTAACAAAATCCATCTATTCAGAGATTAGGTTTGTTATTTAAGTGTACACAATAATATTACTGTCTGCTTATTAAAGATATAGAGCTATTTATACCTGAACTTTCCATAACTTCGATAATGGATGGTTTGGATTTAACTATTATAGCTGTAACTATTTTCTTTCTTTCTTTTTTTAAATTATGGCCCCCACTTTGAGAATCACTGATTTACAAGATATTTAGAGATATCTTCTTCATTATAACAAAGCTATTAGGATGCTAAGGTTCCAATTGCCTCCAACCTCTTTCACGTCTGTGTAATAGCGTTTGGATCTCAGTAGTGATGGTTGTTTTCGAAGTCGATCGTCCATTTTTCTCTTTTCACCCAGGAACTGTGAGGGATGCAAACTAATTGTACGTTTGTAGCTATTCGAGGTCCAAAGCGACTTAAGACTATAAACCCAACCAAAGCCGAGAGTTGAGCCATCGATAATGCGATTATAATATTAAAAAAAAAAAAACCTTTACATCCGTGTATAGAGAATGACTCGGCAAGGTTTAATACAGTATCCTGATAATATCTTAATACTGGTGTTGCATTATGAAGATGTATTATTAACAGAGCACTCTCATCAATGGTATCGATCCGTGTTTTACACCCGTGACAGGAAGTGAGCAAGGAGTAGAGGGCCTGAGAGACTCGGAAGCCAGATCAGAATGTCGGCGGCGTCTTCGCTGCAGCTCGGCCAGGACGGTGCGGTGCGCTACAAGAAGCGCAAAGCCAATTTCACTTTCAGCGAAGTGCACATCCTGTTGGATGAAGTGCGCAAAAACCGCCACATCGTTGTGGGTGAGTCTCTGACGTGACTTGCGGAGCACCTCTGTGATGTCGAAATACAGCTTTAAACACCGACGTCACGAAACATGCAACCTGTCAGGTCATGCGTATTCTAATAAAATACTATATGTGTAAATATGAGTTACAAAGCTCCCATATAAGAGATTATAACAGACGCTCTGAGCAGTAAATGTAATGATACAGTAATACTGTACTTTTGTTCATCGCCGTGAAGGACAAAGCAATGCCGTATTTCTGGTCAGAAATTGAGGACAAAGTTATTCAAGAACCTGCAGGTACATTTAATATCCATAGTCAGCAAGTCAAATAAAATACCCTCCAGGAATGGGCAAGTCATTGTCGAGGGAAGGCAACTTTTCGGGGTAGTAATTTACAGAGCAAACAAAATAATGGACTGGGCAGCACACTGGAGATTTTATTCTGCCTGGTGGGCTAGCTAATAAAATGTGTCCAGTCTTGAGATAATAATATTATAAACACTGTGTGTGTGTGTGTGTGTGTGTATATGTGTGTGTGTGTGTGGCGTTTAGGTAAGTTCAATTCTGGCATTCCCAGTGATGTGAAGAGGAGGAAGTGGACGGAGATCACACAGCGCATTAACGAGATTGGCGAGTGCGACCGCGAAGTCGGTGAGGTCATTAAGAAGTGGTCCGACCTCAAATGCGACACCAAGCGTAAAATCGCAGCACTGCACTCGGGCGTGGCCCTGCCCCACTCATCAGACCTCACGCAGACCGAAAACATCGTGGGCTCCATTCTGGAGCTGGACAAGAAGCCGTGGGAGGCGGCGCGCTCGTCGCGGGGACGCAGCAGGAGCGAGGATCAGGACACGACCATAGCAGACGAGGACGATGACATCGCCTTCATGGGGCCGGGATCGGTTCAGGATTCTCCCAGATCGGGAATCGAGACGAGGCCAATGCCGCCACCTGCTGCGGGAGTGGGGGGGTCCGAGATGAAATTTGACCCCTCGATTACCACAGGTAAGAAATGATTCTCTCAGTTTTTAGCTAATGGAAATGCGTGCCTCGGCTACTTGTATTCGTGAAAGCGTTCTGCGTAAAGAGTACATGAAGCTGTCGTTGCGCTTTCAGACGCAGACTCTCGCGGGATGGACTCGGACGACGACCACCACGACATGTTCCCCTCGTCTCTGAATAACTCGTACACGGAAGACGACGGAAATCTCAGCAGCGCCGCACACGTCTCCTCCTCGTCCGCCGGTCACGCTCAGGCGGGGGCGGAGTCAGAGAGCGCACGCGAGCAGTTAGCGCAAAGCGCTAGCCTTAGTGTGCAGGAGCAGCATGTGACGAACGCGCTGCTGGGCACGGTGTCGCGCTCGCTCGAGCTCCTGGCCGAGTCGGTGCAGCAGCTGGCGGAGACGCAGCAGGAGTTTGTGCGCGAGTCGCTGCGGCTGCAGAGGGAGACGGTGCAGGTGCTGCGAGAGTTCGCCTCCGGGGCGCTGACGCTTCTGCACGAAAGGGTCAACGGCAAACCGCCGCTCATTTAGACTCCAGCGAAGTTTGAACAGCGTCACTGCCAAAAACTTTACCGCAGCACCAGGACTGCGCTCATGCAAATCACACTAACTTTTAATCACTATATCGTAAATCCAAGAGGAGATTCTGTTCAGTCTTACGTGTTATTCTTGCGTGGTGAGCAGAATTATGGAATTGCCTTTAAAAAAAACTAAACAAAACAGTGTCCTTTCGAACGAGCACAAACGCTAATTAGGCAGCCTGCTTCTGGAAACACGGCAGCGTTAATGATGAAGTTTTGAAGCGTTCATGATGATAATGTGGACAATGCGCGTTAAATATCGTGAAATATCAGCACAGCTCTAGCAGGGAGGAAACACCGCAGTCTCCATGTCCTGAGATTGATCTCAGATATTACTTATACGACTCTAAAGCTGCCTTTTTACATCACTGAGTCGGGTGAAAATATTCCACAGGCTGTTGCGAGTCGAGTTTTGTGTGTGACGGTGTTTTAAACATCCATAGCAACAGTGGTGTTATTGACTTTATTATTATTATTATTATTATTTTTAAAAAGCTTGTTTTCTTTATTTTTAAATACTCGTACGCCAGGTGTCACTTTTATGACTTTTACGCCTATTCAAAAAGGACATCTTTTTAAGTGCTGAAAGCTCGACTGAGGTAACAGATGATAGCTATGGTTGCTAAGCAGTGATGGGCGGGGCTTAGAATCCGTTGTGATTGTCCGATGATAACAATACACTCCGTTTCGTTCATGCATTTTTCACACTCAAGGAAACAAAAAAGATTCAAATTCTTGCATTCCCGTTAGTTTACGATATTATCACCACACCACACACTGCTAAAACACAGTTCCTCAGTCTGAGCTGCCATGTTTTTATACTTTTTTCTTCTGTTGTTGTTGTAAATCTCATCTGGTGAGCGTAATTATAGGCTTGGTTTCATGCCCTCGTCCTGCCTGCAGAGTTTGTGAGGTACTTAGGGAAATGCAGCGAGGAAAAGACTGACGCCATTCTGAAAGGTCCACGATGAAAATTTTGTGTGTTCATGTTCACACTATACTCATAAAATCATAAATATCATTGTCTGTAACAGTGAAGACATTTATATTATGGGAATTGTTATCCTTTTTTTTTAACCTGTAAAAAATTGCCTCCACTGAAAAGTTCTTCCGTCAAAAAAAAAGAGGAAAAGAAAAGGTATTATTCTTCTGGATGCCATACATCATGTAAATGTGTCTAAAGGAAGTGAAATAAAGGCTCTGCTGCTCTTTTGGGAAAATGGTTTGGAGAAAAATCCGCGTTTCTAATGACCTTTATGTAACATGGAACATTCTGGATTGATCAGGAGCAGAAAACAAAATGGCGGCCGCGTTCATCTTTAGCTTTGTGCACTGACCTTGTGCTAACTGTTGACTTACAGCTTATGTTTATATATATATATATATATTTTTTTTTACCACAGCACTGTTGGATTCTGGATTCTGGTTGCCCTGAAGGTGTTGGTTAGTTTTCTGTAACAGCAGCTCTGACGTTAGTTCAGCTGCAAATCACAGTTTTATATTAATGTGCTCGGTTTTATACGTTATCGTTTCTATAGTAACAGTTGGACAGTGAGAGGAAACGCGACCTAAGACGCATGCGTCCACCAGAGGGCAGCAGAGCGCAGATGAGCGCTACATAAAACCAGTGGACGGCCACTCTCTCTCTCTCTCTCTCTCTCTCTCTCTCTCTCTCTCTCTCTCTCTCTCTCTCTCTCTCTCTCTCTCTCTCCTAATTTGCTTGGTGTGCTATCTGTGAATGTGCTGTTACTATAGAAACGGTAATGATTTAGATTGGGCTCATTAATATAAAGCTGTTTATTATGTTGTAGTGGTAACGCATTCATATTAACAGCATCCAGGGAATTGGTGTATATTAATTTCGTGGCGTATATTAATCTAATCACACAATCTCTGTCACAATCAAGAAAAATGCTTTGAGTGTTGTATGTCATGGAGCACACCACAGGTAAAACACCTTCCCACATCCCTGTGTCTGAATGCATTGTTCATTAAGTCATTGTGCATACACAGCTGCTGGTGTGTGAGAGAGAAAAAGAGAGAGAGAGCAAGAGCAAGCATGCATGTGGTGGCAGGCAGACTGAGGTCAATAAACATAATTGAATGGGGTAGGTAATATTGGTGTGTGTGTGTGTGTGTGTGTGTGTGTGTCTGTGTCTCCTGATGCAGAACAGTGGCTTATGTGTGCATGTTTGTGATTATGTATTACTGTGTCTGTGACTATGTAGTTATGTGTTTATATGTGTGTGTATGCAGGCACATGTGTGGCTGTGTAGTTGTGTGTATGTATGTGTGTGTGTGTGTGTGTGTGTGTGTGTGTTACAGCAGCTGCTCACTCTGTCATCACATTGGGTCTCCAGTGCGCAGATCCTGCATTGTGTTTCTGTCTGCATCTGCGTGTCTGTTATCCATCCACCATTTATTACACACACACACACACACTCTCTCTCTCTCTCTCTCTCTCTCTCTCTCTCTCTCTCTCTCTCTCTCTCTGCTGTCATAACTCAGCTGTGTTCTGCAGGTCATTAATATCTATTCAACACGAACAGCGCAGCTGCTGGAAGGAGCTCAGGTTCGTTCTGCCCTCAGAAAGATTCAGTGCTGATAAAATCACAGTAAATCTGGATTCTCTCCGTTCACGCAGACGCTTTAAACACGTAACATCATCGCACGTGTGTTGGATTACATTCATCTTCAGCTGCTTGAATTGCCGTTATTTAATCCTCAGAATTTGGAAAAGTCGACTATAGCTTTCGCGTCATAAACCTCATCGTCGATGTTTATTACAGATCATTTTTACGATTTCAGTTTGTGTTTATATTAGAATTTTTACTCTGAGATTTTCTTTTTAAACTGAAAAATTCCTTTTATAAATCCTTTCAGAAATGAAAATATATCTTACTGTACATTTTCCAATTCTTTTATTACTTTTATTGCTATGTTATGTTACTACATGTGAGTTTTAAAAAAGTAAACATGTTTTTTTTTATTTGCAGAAAGTAACGTTGTCGGACTAAGGGCTAACAAAAGAAAAGTAGATTAAACAAACGGCAGAATGTCCAAACATGAACTTTTATTTATTTTTTTATTCAATTTTACAGAAAAATGTGTGTATTGTTTTTTTTTTTTTTTTTTTTTAAAGTAACATTAAGTAATAGATCACACTTTTAAACCTGAGAGAATTTATAGCTTTACATCCAAAGGCCAATAATAATAATTAGTTGGGGGGTTTTTTTGTTGGTAATTTGATATTTTATGATTCTTTTTAGATGTTGTAGATTTCTGCACACAGTATATGAGGTTTAAGTGTAGAAAATATTATCCGCCTTTTTTGCTGTTTTTTTTATCCATCTTTGTATGTTTGTATTTTTTTGTCACAGATCCTTTAAAAAGGTGCTACATAAAACATAATACTTCATGAACCTGATAGTATTGAATTGTGAAAGACTTTACTTATAACGTATTATCCATTTGTGCTAAATTTCTTTCTTTTTTCTTTTTTTTTTCTTTTTTTACAGCTATTTCACAACCAAACGCAAAAAAGTTTTTTTTTTAAACTTAAAAAATTTAAAGTGTGACTACAGTGATATTTCTAAGTAAACATTTTGAGACGAAAACTAATATACTATAATACCATTAACAAAATTGCTCTGACATGAAAACTATAAGAATATATTTTTTGAAAATAGTCCATATTTTATTTAGAAGAATTCAGACTACAGTAGTACATTGTTAAATATTCAGTATGTTTTTGATTGAAGCAGTTTTTTCCCCCTGTAATTTTCTTCGAAAATCATTAAGCTAAGAAGTGTGGAACATTTAAAAGTTCAGACAGCGGCACGAACTGACCTGACACCAAATTTAATCCATTTCTGTTCATTAGAAAAAAATCTGCATCCAGTTTCCTTATTGTAATTTTTAATTCTTTGGGCACTGTCAATGTAAAGAAAAAGAAGGAAGTTAGGACTTTGAAGTTATTCGTGATATTCTGGGTGTGTAATTTGTCCATTGTTGAGTTGTGTGTGTGTGTGTGTGTGTGTGTGTTTTTCGACGTCCACGTCTGTTCAGTGCCAACTGTCACCTGCCGGAGTGACAAAAGAGAGAAGGATTAAGGAGGAGAAAAGCGAGGGATGGCGTTATCGATCGTTCTCCTCCCTGGACCACTCACTCCGCTGTGTGTCTCCGCTGACCTCCTGACCTCGTCTTTTCTCCTGATCTGTCCTCCCCCGCCGTGCGCCTCGTTCACTCTTTCATCTCACATCTGTCGCTCCGGAGGAGTGCAGCATTGGCCCGGGGGCCCCGTCCCCATCTCCTGAACAGCACCTACATGCCCCTTCAGACGGCCCCTTCTCTTCTCGTCTTTTCTTTTCTCTTCTCGTTTCCTATCAGTTGCTTGATTGCAGTCAAATCTGAAATTATTCAGATAAGCTCCCAAACACTAACCGAGAGAAACAAGTGTCTCGTAAAACACAGCAAGGAGCTGTGAAGTGAAGAAACTGGGAAATTCAGAAAAGCTCTGAAGCAAGAAACCTTGAAAACGAAGTACACACACACACACACACACACGCGTGCACACACACACACAAAAGCACACAAAGAAGATGTTTGGTATAAACACACTGACTAACCAGACAAAATACAGCTTATTTATCCTACAAACAAAAGCCACTGATGTCAGATCGCACGCATCATTTTGCTAGGAAAAAAAGTTCAATTTTCTCCCCCAAACGAGTTGTTTTGCCCCTCTGGAGGAAACCTTTTATGATTTTTATGAACAGAGGATTTGTCTTCTGAAGTAGAACCTCTTTAGAAATCCTGAACCATTAAAGAACCCCCCCCCCCCCCCCCCCCCCATCTAAGATAGTACTATTGAAGCTGATTAATGTGTGTACATAATGACCAGGATAATCTCATCTACCATGAATATCTAACACTAATATTAAATATTAAAGATGAAAATTTGTTATTTAACAAAGAATTCGTGCATAACTGTGTGTATGTTTTTGTAAGGAAATGTTTATGTAACATTTATGGGTCAGTCCATCTCAAGTGGTCTAATAATTGTAAAGTCGGTTGCTTGACCG
>NC_030443.2:1744254-1854254 GCF_001660625.3 Ictalurus punctatus
ACGCAGAAGAGACGCGCATCAGCATCAGGATCAGGATCAGGATTTTCCCACCCTGTCTGAGGTTGAGGTTGTGTGTCTGAGGAACTGTATTTTAACCAACTCGGCATTGGATTGAATTAATTTTTGTTTTTTTGGGTTTGGATTGGTGATTTTGTTTGCATACCGGATGCGAGCACCTGTGCGTAATTGGAAAAGTTTTGGCCATGGCGCGTTTCCATCTCCGTTTCCTCCTGCTGGCTCTGTCTCTCCTGCTGCCCCTGGTCAGTTTCACACTCTCTCAGGGGATGTGTATAATGATTTAATCATTTTAATTTTTTTTTTTGAAGAGACAGAATTATTGTAGGGAGATTGCTATACTCGTGAATTAACAAATCATAGGTGTTTTAGGATTAGTATTTATTTATTTATTTATTTATTTATTTATTTCTGACTTCTCCCATTTGTAGGTTGCCTCCTCGGGACTGTTTGAGCTGAAGGTGCACTCTTTCAGCACCACACGTCGCTTCTGCAGGAGAACTCGCGACTGCAACATCTTTTTCCGCATCTGCCTCAAGCACTCGGAGGACGTGATCTCCGCCGAGCCGCCCTGCACCTTCGGAACCGGGCAGACCGGAGTGATGCGGGCCGAACCGGGAGCCATCTCCAACAGCGCCGCCATCCGAGTACCGTTCCACTTCAAGTGGCCGGTAAAGTCAACTTCACCCATGATGATAGTCTCACACTAACGCATGCTCAAATAGTGTGCGTAATTGGAAAGGGTTTGGCCATGGCGCCATGTAGGTTTAACTAACACCAATTTCTGTTGGATTTGCTGCATTAAATCGCACGAATTCGAAAACAAATTAGTGTTTGAATTGAATTTTTGGTGAGATTTTATTGTATTCTATTTAAAAACAAAACAAAACAAAACAATAGAAACCATCACTGAAATTCCAATTGGTTTCCACTACAGACAATCAGCTAACCATTAAAACCATTACCATGATTGGTCCTTAATGGTATCCACTAGACATAACATGCCAGCAATAGAAGGCAGCAAATTATCAGTAGAGACCTACAGGGACCATTACAGTTTCCATTAAAACCAATAGAATTCCCATTTTAACCATTAAAATCATCACAATTCTATGAGGGTTTCTATTGTTTGTTTGTTTTTCCCCCAGCAGGATATTTATTTATTTATTTCTGAAACTATTTCTTAATTGGAACTTTTTTTAGTTAGTTTGTTAATTTATTAACCAATTAATTGTTTAATTATGTATGTATTTGTGTTTGTTTACTTATTTATCTGTTGAAATTGTATTTACTTATTTACTGTACCGTTGTATGTATTTACGAATGTATGCATGTATTTGTTTAAAACGGTACAGTTCATTTAGCACCACTCTTATACGTTCAAAAGATAACGTTGCTTTCTATGTGTTTTCAAAATGATGAATTGCAAACTGTAAGTGCAAAACGAGTGATTTGGAGCAAAGCGAGGATTTGAGACATTAAGCCCTCTGCGTTTTGTTGAGTTTTATATCTTGGCCCAAGGAGTTCAACTCCAGTGTCATTTACATCATTAGCCAGTATTTGAACTCTGCTTCATTTCTCATCGTTTTTTAGGGAACGTTTTCTCTGGTTATTGAAGCCTGGAACGCCGAGTCACCCAAAGAGCACGCTGACCACACAGGTACGTGCTCACTAGCTCGTTAGCGAGCCGTCCCCACGCCTCAGCAGGTGCACATGACCCCTGATCCTCCCGTGTTATGTTATATATATATTTTTTTTTTCCATCCACAGAGAACCAGAACAACCTGATCAGCCGTTTAGCGACGCGGCGGCGTTTATCCATCGGGGAGGACTGGTCTCAGGATGTGCACTTCGGCGAGCAGAGCGAGCTCCGCTACTCATACCACGTGTTCTGTGATGAGTTCTACTATGGAGATGCGTGTTCAGATTACTGCCGACCACGCGACGACACACTCGGCCACTACATGTGCGACGAGAATGGAAATAAACAGTGTCTGGACGGCTGGCAGGGGGAATACTGCTCCGATCGTGAGTCTCTCTCACACACACACGCTGTCTGTCTGATTTGGTAGCATTTTTACGAATCCCGAACAACAGCTAGCCAGCAGCTTGGGGCGACCTTAAAGCTACATTAGCTTGTTATCATATCCACACATAGATACACTTTCTGGGAATCGATGAACTCCAGACTGTTAGCACAGTTTTAATTGACGTAGATTTTGACAACGGAACATCGCGTAATGGCTACGCCAGCGCTGTTTTTAAAAACCTGGGTGGAACGGGATTATGGGATGTATGCGACACTGATCCTAAATCAGAGAACTGAAAGGACCAGCGCCTCATGAAAGCACACTAATGCCATCCAGAAAGTTGCCCCACCAAAGGGAACTACATTCTCATAGTGATGCGATGGTTGTGATACTGGGCCTTGTTCCAAATCACCACACTAAAATATTACCCTTACCCATGTGACCTGTTCAGCTGTTTATCTATAGAAGCTACATCTCTCATTTTTGTTACATAGTCTTGTGTGTGTGTGTGTGAGAGAGAGAGAGAGAGAGAGAGAGAGAGAGAGAGAGAGAAACACAAAGAGAAGGAGTGTATATGATATGTCAGAGGGCCAGATGTCTGTTCGGACCCTTGGGACAACTACGTCTGGTCTGGAAGCGTCTCGACGTGTGATTTTGTGAAAGTCTGGTTGTGTATGAATGAGTTAACGAGTGTGTGTGTGTGTGTGCGTGCAGAAATCTGAGCTGTAGCCATAAAGCTTATCTACATCTAACATCTGTGTGTGTGTGTCTGTGTCTGTGTCTGTGCGTGTGTGTGTGAGCATCTCATTCAGTTCTTTTGTTAATCAGAACAATAGGAGCACAGAGCAGACACATGCTGTGGACTCATTCAGTGTGTGTGTGTGTGTGTTCGTGTGTCAGCTCACCAGCTGCTGGCCTCAACACTTAACACTCCCATTCATCTGTTCTCGTTTAGCTGGGCGTGGCCAGCGTGTGTGTGTGTGTGTGTGTGTGCGTGTGTGTAACCTCTCTCCCCTTCCCCTCCCCTCACAGCCATCTGCTCGGCGGACTGCAGCGATCGTCACGGTTACTGCGAGGCCCCCGGCGAGTGTAAGTGTCGTCTGGGGTGGCAGGGCCCGTCCTGCAGCGAGTGTGTGCGCCACCCCGGCTGTCTGCACGGCACCTGCACGCAGCCTTGGCAGTGTGTGTGTAAAGAAGGCTGGGGAGGTCTTTTCTGCAACCAGGACCTGAACTACTGCACCAATCACCGGCCCTGTGCTAACGGAGCCACCTGCACCAACACGGGCCAGGGCAGCTACACCTGCACCTGCCGGCCAGGGTACGGAGGCACCGACTGCGAGCTTGAGATCAACGAGTGCGACTGCAACCCCTGTAAGAACGGCGGCAGCTGCAACGTGAGTTACTTAACACGCCTTAACCTGAACACCACCGCCCTCAACACTCCACCTTTACACACTTTCACTTACTGCAACCCCTGCAAGGACCACAGGTCGAGTCCCCATAATGCACCTTTATTTTAACACACCCTAAACACTAAACACTCTCACTAACTGCAAGAACACTAACACCATAACCTTAACACCCAAACACACCTTCAATCCAACACACCCTAAGCTTAACACTACCACTAACCCCAAAACACCAACAACTTCAACGTGAGTCCCCATAGCACACCTTTACGTGAACTCAAACCTGTTATAAAATCGTTTCTAACTGCAAGAACAACGGAGTGCATGTCTCTGACTGAACACTAACACCATAACCCTAACACTTTAACACACCTTTACTCGTAAACTTAACTCACTCACCCTGACCTCTGCAAGAACAACAGCTGCAACGAGAGTCTCGAACCTGATCACACCTTAACCTTAACACTAACATCATAACACATATTTACTGACGCACCCTAAACTTAACACGATCACTAACCCCAATACCTGCAAGAACACCGACAGCTGTACCTCAAGTCCTGAACTGAACACTAACACCCTAACACACCTTTACTCGAATGCACCCTGTTATCATGTACTGCAATGCCTTCAACAGAAGAGACAGCTGGAACGTGGGTTTCCAACTCAACACCTGAACTTAACACTAACACCTATAACCTTTACAAGTCCCTGCAAGAGCAATGTTGTCGTTTACCTCAACTGAACACTAACATAACACTGTAACCTTAACACTGCAATACAACCTCAGCTTAACACTGTAACCCTAACACTGCAATACAACCTCAGCTTAACACTGCAATACAACCTCAGCTTAACACTAACACTAAAACCTTAATACAACCTCAACGTCAGTCTAACATTAACACTAACAATCTAACATGGCCTAATATAAACATTAACACCATGACACACTCTAACCTTAACAAACCTAAGCCTACTCTCAAAACTAACACCTAACACAGCCTAACAATAACTAACACACTCTAACCTTAAAACTAACACTCTAACACACTCTTTAAACTAATACGCTAACACATACTAACATTAACACTCTAATAAACTCTAAACTTAACACTGTAACACAGCCTATCCTTACCACTAATTCTCCAATACATGGTAACTTTAACACTCTAACACGCTGTAACCCCTGCAAGACCGGAGTCCTCTGCAATGTGAGTCTACAATTATCTAAGTTCAACATTAACACTTTAGCACACTAACACCCCAACACATCTTTACTCTAACACACCCCATAGATCGTATAAATACACTCTCTCTCTCTCTCTCTCTCTCTCTCTCTCTCTCTCTCTCTCTCTCTCTCTGTCATGGTGTAGGATCTGGAGAACGATTACTCGTGCACATGCCCTCAGGGCTTCTACGGGAAAAACTGTGAGATCATAGCAATGACGTGTGCAGATGATCCGTGCTTTAACGGAGGAACATGTGAGGAACGTTTCACTGGAGGCTACATGTGCCGCTGCCCCCCAGCCTACACTGGCTCCAACTGTGAGAAGAAACTGGATCGCTGCAGCCATAAACCCTGCGCCAACGGTACGTGTTACAGTTTTTATCCTCCATCATGATGACAGCATTAAAAAAACAAAACAAATGTAGACAATTCCAAAATTAACTGTGGAGGATGTTGTAAATCTACTTTAGTGGTTGAAGTGTGTAAAATGTTCTCTGTGTAGGTGGTGAATGTGTGGATGTGGGCTCTGGGGTGCTGTGTCGGTGTCGCCCGGGGTTCGCCGGGCCGCGCTGCGCCGTTAACGTGGACGACTGCGCACGTTCTCCGTGTCAGAACTCGGGAACATGTGTAGACGGAGTGAACGACTACACATGCTCGTGCACGCTTGGATTCACGGGGAAGAACTGCAGTGTGCGTGCCGATGCCTGCCTCTCACACGCCTGCCTGCACGGCGGTACCTGCTACACACACTTCTCAGGCCCCGTGTGCCAGTGTGTGCCTGGATTCATGGGTCCCAGCTGTGAGTTCCCCGTGCTGGATAGGGCCGGACTGGAGCGGGCAGCGTCACGCACCTCTCGAGGTTCCTCCCCTTCCACGGTGGCGGCGCTGTGCGTGCTGGGCGTGCTGGCAGCATGCCTGGGCGTGTGCGTGGCTGTGGTGTTCCTGAGACGCAGGAGGCAGCGGCTGCGCAGACAGCAGCTCTGCGACTCTGTTTTCAATGACCTCGAGACAGTCAACAATCTCGACCGGCAGCACTACCCATATGAACACGAATTCCTGTCCAGAGCTGTCAGTCAGGTGAAGCCGAGCAACACAGAGGCCAGGCTCAGCTGCTCGTTGGCTCCCGGGCACACGCTTCCTGCTGGGAGGGACTTCCTGTGGAGCGCTGGAGGGGTGGGGATTAGATAACAGACGCATAGGTTCAGGAAACAAGTTTCAAACACCACGCATGCACATATACATACATACATACATACATACATACATACATACATACATACATACATACATACATACATACATACATACATACATACATACATACATACATACATACATACATATATATATATATATATATATATATATATATATATATATATATATATATATATAAACACACACACACACACACACGTGCATGCACAAACTGAGAGAAGAATGAAAATGATTTAAGCACTTCTTTTTCATTAAAAAAAACAACATGACAGAATAAAGTGTTGAACAGGACCTTTTCTGTCGGACCGATGGAGTTTAGGCTCCGGAAACCAAAAAATATATATAAAAAATTAAGCTACTTTAAAGTGTTAGATTTGGTATAGATGGTGATTGCTACAGAACTCAACATAAACAGTATGTGACTGGTCATTTCTGTATTATAAGGCATGAATGAAATTCTGTATGATTAAAGAAAATTCAGAATATACAGTATATGTAAGCAAAAAATGAAAATGTACAAATTATTTGAAAGAATACGTCACAAAATACCTGCAGGAAAGAAAGAAACCACATGACCCATCCCATAGTTTGGGATTATTATGGCAGGTTAGGCCAAATCCTGACTGGCTTCTAGAAAACATGTTCAGCCTTTCAGTTTATTTTTATCAAAGAATGAGTCGAACATCATTCCTCCTTTTAATTCTGATTTATCTTTTCAACATTATGGTGAATGGTGTGTTTTTTAGGGGGTTTTTTAAAAACACTTTTTACCTCTATACTATATACTTTTTTATATCCACTATAATGATATGTAAACAATGAGATGTCTGGGTTAGCTGGATAACTTAATTCTTTTATAGTTCTGGTTTAAGTTATCCAGCTCATTGTAAATTCCTGCTTTTTTTATATATATATATATATAAATTCTCTAGATCTCGAACTGGGAAAGTTCGAAGTCTGCATTTCCGCCGACGTTCGATTGTAACGAAGTCCCAAATGACGGCTAAAGTTCTCTCCGACTCCTCCTGACATCCTGTACGGATGTTCGTTCTACTTGTATGATCCACAAAACGGAGTGTATTAGATCTGTACTTTCATTGTTACAAAGTCAGAAATATATTTATAAATATTTTCCTAAACCAAAATGGGGATATTGTTAGCCCAGCGTTGTATTGCTATGTAGCAGCGAGCCCTTTCCCTATGTGTAAGCGGGAAGTCATTTGTTGTTATTTTGATACGTAGAACTTGAGCTTTTCTGAATGTGATGTTTCTGACTTGTAAAAAAAAAAAAGATTTCTGTAGCCATTTCACCTTTCATGACCCTTAAACCTGAGTTTAATGCCTGCTTTAAGTTCCTGTTTTGCATTTTTGTACTTTTAATTTCAATCATTTTTCTTGTGAGACAATATTTTATGTTAATTTATTTTGTATGTCTATTTTTTTGTCAAGTTAATAATAAAATGTGTAATGTAATCCCGCATCATTCATTAATCCGGCCTAAATTTACAGAAGGTCAAGGGATTGGTTTCCCAGTAATCTCCAACAACCAATCAGAGTTGAGCTTTTGGGGAAATGGAAAAGTTCGGCGATAAAAAGCGATAACGATGTGTTTATTTCACTGATTAAATTATTACACTGACCGGATTAGCCATTAACAGAGAGGTTTATCGATTAAGTACGAATATGTTAAATTTGCCCTGCTGAACAATGCATTAGTGGTGTTTAAGTTTTAAAAAATAAATAAATAACACTTTGCAAAATGAGCGATTTTTCAGCAGGGGCTCAGCTCCCCCTAGTGGAACACAATAAAAATGACATCCTACTGATTATTCTTCTCATTTTTGGGGGGAGGGGGGAGTAAATAAAGAGAAATAATACAACCAAAAATTAAATGCATTAAAAATTGACTTGTACTTACAATTGCACCTGATCAACAAAAACATGTTCAGTGTGTTACGTTTGCTCCTTTATGTATGGACTTGAGCTATAATGTGCGAGAGCGTTAGCAAAGTAGAACACATGCTTGTGAGAAGTTAAGTGTGAAAGTTAGGACCGCAGAGAGCACTGTGTTTATCAGCGGTAGGGGGCGCGCGCGCGCACTAATATCTGTGCGTCTGAGCGCGCACGCACGCATACATTTTCCCTTCAATCCCTCAGTACAGACCTTTCTCAGTCTCTCACGTGCGCGCTATGACCGAAGAGCAGCAGGATCGCCCTTGTCACCCACAAGCGCTGGGGCCCGCGCGCGCACACGGCCCGACCCTGCAGAAGCGGCAGGCGCGCGTGACGGTGAAGTACAACCGCACGGAGCTTCAGAAGCGCCTGAACGCCGAGAATTGGATCGAGCGCGCGCTGGAGGAGCTGTACGCCGGCACGGTGAGTGAGGGTGGGGGGTAGTTACTTTTAGAAGTTTCAAAACAGCTTTATAGTCAGAGCTTTAAATCTGTAATAGTAATAAATACACGCTGGACTTTTAATAATAATAATAATAATAATAATAATAATAATAATAAATCTTATTGAGCCAAGTTAACCTACTGGTACATAACTTTGAAGGAATAAAATTTTTAAAAAGTGAGAAAATAAAGTAAAACCAGACAAAATGATTCCCTTTTTTAAAGTGGTCATTGCTTTTCCCAGCTAATTAAAAAAAAAAAAAAGAATAAAAGACTTTGTGGCGTGATGAAGCGGAGTTACTTTTAACCCAAACTTTCCTATAATAGCATGGAATTGTTTTTATTCCTCTTACCACTGCAGTATGTGAATACTACTGTGCATATATTTATTAAAGAAAGGCACATCACACTATTTATCCATTTATACTTATATTTATTGTTGGGGAACATCCATGAAACAAGCTACTTCCCTGTTCTCTCTTACATTATAACAGCTATAAACACTCGTTCCCTCACCAGCCCTCTCTTTTTTTCCTCTATCTTTTGAAGTTAAGAAGACAAAAAAAAACAACTGTTACAACAGCACTGAAACTGGAGATTCCTTCCAAAGATGTTCCACAAATATCTCCTTACAGAAAATGTCACCAAATCAATGATGAGACACCAAAGAACCTTCCTTATCTTTGGTCATAGAAAACAAAATTGTGGTCAATATCCAGACCATGTGACCTGGAGAGATCTCAGTCTGCCTCTTACCTAAATAACACCACCAGATTGACATTACTCAAGATTGTGCTTGTCAGTGGTTTCTAAACACTTAGATTTAAGGGTTAAAGGGCAAACACTTGAGTGACAAAGAAAGATAAAAGGAAAGTTTTAGCCTGTACAAACTTTGTCTGTACATCTGTATATCAGCAAAGCACGAGGAGTTGAATAAAGAATTCAAAATTAAGAAAGAACGACGGTGAGGAAAAATCTGAAGTGTGAGAGACTATTGCTTTTCAATAGCCAGCTACTTGAATTCTTAGCTTAGCTAGGTAGCAAGAGGTTGTTACAACTATGGTTGTGGAGCATTACTAGCGAGCTAGCTAGCTTATATTAGCTAATTTATTTCACAATTTCACAGCAATATGGGAGAATCCTGGAAATTATTTCGCAAGAATTATAGATCTTTATTTGTTGTGTCAGTAGCTAGCTAGCAATTTAGCCAGCATCTACATTTTCACAAGAATTTATGTCCATTTTTTTTTCTATCCCTTCTGACTGATAATGTGGCTAGATTACCTCAAAATGCTGTCCTGTATTTTTTTTCTAAGGTAAAAATACTAGACTGCTACTTGTACAGTTTGTCCTAATTATGGAGAAGTAGCAATACTATTGTTTCAGACGGTTAACTAGCTTGTTATCTTGTCTAGATAGTTCTGTACTGTTTTGTCAAGCGCTATAACAGCTAGCTAGGTAACATTAGCTAAAATATTTTCTAGAGAATTCTTGCACTGGCTAGGATTATGATAGCTCATCGCTGCGTATGTATCGCTGACTAACCACTTTTTGCAGCACAGAACATTTAAAATGCTGATAAATCGTCACCACTGAGATGTAATGGGGTAGATGATGCATTTCTGGTTTGGTTTGAAAGAATTCATGACGGCAGGGTGGTGTACTTGCGCGCTCGCTCGCTCGCTCTCTCTCTCTCTCTCTCTCTCTCTCTCTCTCTCTCTCTCTCTCTCTCTCTCTCTCTGGGCTTTATATGGAGCTGTGGTGTGTGTTTTTGTGTGTGCTTGAGTGATTAGCGAGTAGGAGTGTGTGTTGTTTCTGCACAGCTCTACAGATAAAACCTTACAAACATTATAAATTACTTGAGAAAAGTTTGTCAGTGAGTTATCTGTGGGAAGATGCAAGAACGCTCCGGTCACATTCCTTTAATTCCTTTACACCCATTTGGACTAAAACGCGCTACAGTTGTGACATTATTAACGGGGCAGTCTGTAATATTTTTTTAAAAAATTGGTTCTAGACCTTTGCTGATAATACAGTGTTAAAGAAACATTAGAAAAACTGTGATTTGCAGTAATGCCTCGTCTCTGACAGTAGAGGACTTTATCGTTTTGTGAAGTTCTCTGTGGTTTTCTTCACTTCAAGAGAGAGAATAAAGAGAGGCGGGTGCGGGAACCACTGTTTATCGCTGCTATAAACGTGAGGGACAACAGGAACTAAGTTGTTTCACAGACGTTCCACAAAATTAAATGTAACTATAAACAGTTTTAAAAAGTACGATGCGTGCTGGGAAAAGGCTTGAATTTCACTTCAGAAAAGCTGTACGAATGTATATGAGGCATAATATGGAGTCCCCATGGAAACCAATTCATTTTATTTTTGCTGTAGACTGAAGACATTTGGGTTTGAGATCAAAAGATGAACATGAGAAGCGAGTTTAGGATTGCAGCTTTTTATTTCCTGGTATTTATATGTAAGGCGTGTTAAACGATGTAGAACCCAGCACATTTTGTATCAGACCACCAAATTTGTAGGTGAGCAAAAATATTGGAACATGTGACTGACAGATGTTTCTCGTTTCCTAGGTGTGTCTTGTTAGACCTGTTTAAACAATAAATAACTCTGAACATCTACTCTTGGTTTTAGTTTTCAGTTTCACCTGTGAAGACTGTGTTTGTTGTTAAAAAGGATAAACCAACATGAAGATCAGAGAGCTGTCTACGGGAGAAAAAATTTTTGAAGCTGAGAACAGAGGGAAAATCAATCCGAGTCATTGCATAAACATTGGGCGTAGCAATATAACGATTTGGGCGTCCTGAAAAAGGAAGTAAACACTGGTATACTGAGTAAAAGACACCAAACAGGTCGGCCAAGGAAAACTACAGCAGTTGATGACAGAAACATTGTGAGAGCTGTGAAGAAAAAGCCAAAAAGGTTTTTCTACGGTCAGTGACATCACCAACAATCTCCACAGGGCAGGGTGAAGGTCTCACAATCCACCGTTCGAAGACTTTGAGAGCAGAAATTTAGAGGCCGTACCACACGATGAAAACCACTCATCAGCAGTAAGAATCAGAAAGCCAGATTGGAATTCACAAAGAAACACAGAGATGATCCACAAAAGTTCTGGAACCGAGATGAACCTCTACTGAAGTGATTGAAAGGCCAAAGTGTGCAGAAAGAAAGGATCTGCTCATGATCCAGACCATACAAGCTCATCTCTGAAACATGGTGGAGGTCACGTCATGGCTTGGGCTTGCATGGCTGCTTCCGGAACATTCTCACTGATCTTTACTGATGATGGAACTCATGATGGTAGCAGCAGAATGAATTCAGAAGTTGTGCGGTACATTCTGTTTACCAATTTACAGAGAAATGCATCCGAATGAATCAGAAGGAACTTCATCATGCAGCAAGACAACGATCCAAAACACACTTCCACCTCAACACAGGACTTCATCGGGGGGAGGAGTGGAAGGTTTTAGACTGGACAAGTCCATCACCAGACCTTCACCTTAATATTAATGATGTAGAACAGCCGCAAAAAACAAGCTAGTTCCCAGAGGAGCAGTCTGTAAGCTTTCTGTATTTGTTATCAGTATTAGCTTTGTAACTTTATTTTTGTAATGTAATAGTCATGGATGGTGTGTGTTTTATGAATCACTTGCAATATTTCTAGTTTCTGGTCTTTCGTGAGAAGTTGAAATACTCGTTCTTCTTCCATTCGGGGTGATTTGTGATGGTGCAGGGGTGCGTCGCCACTCTCACAGGGCTTTATATGGAGTCACAGTATAAGTGTGTGTGGGTGTTCAGCAGGTAGGTGTGTGTGCGTGTGTGATCTCTGTACAGTTTTACAGATAAACACAGTGAACGGTTAGAGTGTGCGACGAGTACATAATGGATGGTGAACCCGTGGCCTTTGTCTCATTATTTCTCTCTGCCCTTAAACACTGTATACAACCCCCACACACACTGTGTATCTCTCATGCACACACACGCACAGAGGCAGTGGGCCAGGGCCTTATAAGGAGAGGTGCTTGCTTCCTCATGGGGGATCCCAGACTTCCTGTTCCACAAAAAAAAAAAAAACAACATACAGCCACACAAATATGCGTGATTCTAGAGACTTACCAGATGCCTTACATGGGCAGTGTTGTGTGTTTGTGTGTACATGTATACAATCGTATGCTTGCACATAGACTGTGTGCAGCTGTGAGAAAAACTTTGTGTGCGATGAGGAATTTCTGCGTGACTGACCATCTAAACAAAACCAAACCAAACACCGGACCAATGGGACATTTCGTAGACACGAGCACTCGGAAGACTTTCCCATGACGGAAAACAAGTTCCGGCTTCACCTCTGACTGTTACGAAAGCTCTGACACTGGAGACTCCTTCCCTAAATTTTCAATAAACATCTCTTTGCAGAAAACGTTGCCATGTCAATTTATTAATGCCAACTATTTATATTATTTGGATATTAGTTAATATTACTAAATATTATTTTATATATTATATTTTCTAAATATAATTATATGTACAAGAGAAGGAAAAGCATAAGTTTGCACTGGTGTAGTATGTTTGGAACAGCGTGAGAGAGAGAGGGAGGGAGGGAGAGTGAGTGTGTGTGTGTGTGTGTGTGGTAATTACTTTCCTGTAAATGCTGGTGTTTTATCAGCGGCTCCCGCCATGTGTTCTTAGTACATTCCTTTCATTCTTTCAGTTGTCCAGTCTGAACTGTGCACTGATGTGTAACTATATATTTTCAGTCAGTTTCTGATATTATCCCAATATTGTATATTTTAATAATTTAAAAAAAAGAAGTCTAATTACTAAAATAGGATCAAATACTCCTCAGTGGGAACTGCAGGTTTGTCTCACTTCTGGAACAAATATCAGCTCGGGGCCAGCAAAAAACAAACTAAAGATCTCTCGTACATAAAAACTCTCATTTAATAATTCTGCTTGGATTAAATGTAAAACAGTGGTACATGTTCCAAAAACTGTAGATATTATTAAATATGATTTAAACTGTAAACAAAGAGGCCTTAGACTAACAGTATGTGAAATGTTCCAGTGTTCACATGCAGCCTGATACACACTGATATAATCTGGTGTGTGTGTGTGTGTGTGTCTGTCTGTAGGAGGATGAAATGCCAGAAGAGATTGACATTGATGACTTACTGGTTCTGCAGAGTGACGAAGAAAGAATGCAGAAACTCCAGGTGGAATTAACACACTAACAAAATTGAAATCAAAAACAAAAGGATTCGCTTTCAGATAATATTACTATTATTATTCATTCTGTACTGCAGGAGCTGCTGCAGACCTGCAGGAATAACACACAGGTATAATCTCTCTCTCTCTCTCTCTCTCTCTCTCTCTCTCTGTCTCTCTGTCTCTCTCTCTTTCTTCCCATCCTCTTCTCTCTGTACTCTCTCACTCTCTTCAATCTTTATTTCGACTGTATACCGTACAGTGTTGCCAAAGCACCAGGAGAACAAGAACAAAACAAGAACAAAGATAACAGCAAAGAAGATGAATAACAACTATACTGATGTAAACACAATAGTGATGATGATATTATTATTATTATTATTATTATTATTATTATTATTATTATTATTATTATTTCATCTGCATTGTTCCTATCATCTTTCTTGTCCCTCCCGTCTTTCTAAAGGAACCTGCACTGACTGACACTCGCTTGTACATTTCCAACAACGATCATTTGTTCTCTGTATACACACATACACACACTCTCTCGCTCTCTCTCTCGCTCGCTCGCTCTCGTCTGTTTCCAGTGTTGAATACGGCGAGTTTTACATTGAAGTGACGGTAGAATTTTATCTCCAGAAGACGGGAGGTAGGGCTGTAGGTTTGACCGGTTCATGTGTGGTAGTTTGTTAACGATCAGTGTTCGTTCCTTCATTTATCACGTGTGCATTTCAGTCATTATTCACTCGCCTCCTGCAGCAACTCGATGGTGTTAAAGGAAGAGGGTGTGTGTTGGTTCGGTTTGAACTCGTGCGTGAATAATAAAAGTTTAACAGTGTTCATTTTTCCACATCCTCATACTCTCTCTTCTCTGCTCTGCTCGTCTTTTAACAGCACAAAGACATTCTTTAACTAGAACTTGAGCTGTGTGTGTGTGTGTGTGTGTGTGTGTGTGTGTGTGTGTGTGTGTGTGTGTGTGTTCTCCACACAGCCATTCATCACTGAGCTCCTCCAGATGTTGCATGGCCTTCACAAACAGGAAGATCTCCAGAAAGAGGGTCTCGGCCATCCCAGTCTCCATGGCTACCCCCATCACCATGGCAATGTGCACAACCACAGAGGCCAACAACAGCACCATCAGCAGCGAACCCATCAGACTCTCTAGCCGTATGCCATAATGCACTGCAGCAGCTGACTACGCCGACCGCCCTACCCCCTCCTCCCCCCACCGGACACGTCCCTCATCCACGGACTGATCATGGCATCATCACTAACCTAATCTTTCCACACTGAGTGGTTTTCCTATCGTCACACCCTTAACATGTCAAGGGTTATTCTAGAAGTTTTCCTAACCACACCGAACCATTACACCTCTGACACAGTATTAATATCGTCCTATATGAAGCAGACAGTGATGTACTGTATGATTATAACTGCTAAAAGTCTCATTTACAAAAAGCTTCTCTTACCTGAAATGTAGCCAGCTAGCCACGAGGGGGCAGCATCACCTAGTCATGAGCTACACAAAATACAGCACAGACAAAGCATCAACATTACACATAAAATAGTGTTAAAGGTGTAGTTCGGCCATGACACAGTTTTCCCTTTACTCTAAATGTTGTGGATCAGCCAAGACTTTAATGGTGCTTACACCAACCACGTCCTGCATTTAGAGTAAAGGAAATATGGTGTAGATTTTTGGGCATCAGTTCCATCCAGGACGAGTGGAATAATAGTGAAAATGGATTCCTATCCCTGCTGGAAAAACATCAACAAAACAATAGAATTTGTAATGGTTATAATTGGAGTTGTATTGGATTTAATGGAAACTGTAATTTGTTACCTGCTGTTGGTGGCATGTTATGTCTATGTGGATACCATTATGGACCAGTAATGGTTATAATGGTTGGCTGATGGTTTGTAACAATATCTGTAGTGGAAACCATTACAATTACTGTGTTTCTTTTGTTGCTGTTGTTTTTTCATCAGGGATGGACCGTGTGGTGTTTTGTTTTTGTTTTTTAATTAAATGCCTTTTCAAACTGACCTTTTATAAATCACCTGTAAATAGCTCAATGAACTCACAAGATTATATCAGTGTTCCACTGTGTTACAGTTCTTGAGTGACTAAGAGCCATGCTAATAACACTAATAAATCGATGTGACTCAATAAACATGTTAAGTCTGCTTACGGATGTTAACAAAATAATGTGTGTGAATAAAGTGATGTTATTTGAAACTGTTACACATATCTACACGAGTTCAAATTCGCCCACGGTGGTTAAATTGGGATTTGTTTCCAAACGAAAGCGTTTTCGTTCGGTGTTGTTTGGTAATGTGTTTACACGAGCTGCTGTGCTTTAATAATGCTTTGTTTACAAAAAAAACAAAACTATATTATAAGATTCCATTCATCCATCCATCTCTTTTCTGTACCGCTTATCCTACAGGGTCACGGGGAACCTGGAGCCCATCCCAGTGAGCATCGGGCACAAGGAAGGGTACACCTGGGACAGGGTGTTAATCCATCATAGGGCACACTCGCACACCCATTCATACATTACGAACACGCCAGTCAGACTACCATGCATGCATTTGGACTTCGGGAGGAAACCGGACTACATGGAGGAAACCCCTGCAGCACAGGGAGAACATGCAAACTCCGCACACACAGAGCAGCGGCGTGAATCGAACCCCCAGCTCTGGAGGTGTGAGACAAACGTGCGAACCGCGAAGCCACAGTTTTGACGTTGATTATTGAGCAGGTTTTGATTGAACACCGGGAAGTGTAGTAAATGTAGTTAGAGTGTGATGTTGATGTTAATGTTTATGAGAGACACAATCGCAGTACTTGGACTCTTGAAGCTGTTTTACTTCCTGCACTGTGTCCTGATGACCACCAGAGGGCAGAATAGGACTAAGAAACTAACTTCACATGCTGTTCGTCTTTCAGCTTCAGTACGAGCTTTGTCCTGGTCAGGGTTGCTGTGGATCCGGAGTCTAGACACCCTGGATTGGACAGAATCAGACGCCATCATGCAGGTGGAAGGAAACCGGAGAACCCGGAGGAACCACGTGGAGAACATGTGAAATACTGCATGTCCTGCATGATGTTTTGATGTTCAAAAAAGTGTGTATCATAAAACTGGAAGCCTGTTTCACTGCATGTAGCGCTAAATACGAATTACAGCAGGTCTCGAACGTCTCCATACATAGGGGAATATATTTGCCAGAATCATGTCAGTTGTGATTTATGAGTCGTGTGTGTGTGTGTGTGTGTGCGCTCACCATGTTTCCTGTTAAAGTCCATCGCAATCTTGCGACAGCTTCCCGGTCCAGCCATGAGAATGATTTCAATACGTTCTTGTTATCCTATAACAGAACATCCCAATGTGCTTTGTTCCTCTTATAGCTCAGCAATTTGCCAACAGTTACAATTTTCTCACTTATTAAAATTAAATTTATCCATTTATAGTTACATTTAATGATGTGGAACATTGAGAAACGAGTTAGTTCCTGTTCTCACTTCAGTTCCCTCACTAAAAAGTGGTTTTCTCTCTCTTGATGTTAATAAGACCAAAAAAAGCACTTTCAGCTTGATCTCTGACACTGGAGACTCCTTCCATAAATGTCGAATAAACATCTCCTTACAGACAGTGTCACCATAGCAACAATTATGTGTCGTCTTTTGTTAAATAACAACAGAAAACGATTTTTTTTTTGCCAAATCTGTTTATTACTAGCCATAGATTATTTGGAGTGTTCATCATGGGAGTTCCTGGGTACGCTGTTACTATGGAAACGATAACATGCTCTTATTAATGAGTGCAAAGTTCCTTCTGACCAACCAGAACCCAGAATTCAGTGAGAAGATGACAGAAAGAAAACTGGAAAAAAATTCAGAATTGAACGTGAAGTTCACATCAGCGCTGTTCATTTCTCCGAGGCTGTTTGTGTGTGTGTGTGTGTGTGTGTGTGTGTGTGTGTGTGTGTGTGTGTGTATTATGTACGTGTGTGTTTTTTAGGGAGGGTGCTTCTGTTTCCTCAGGATAACACATCAGCATCTGGTAGCAAATGAAGTGCCGGTGGCCGACATTCCATCAGACCTGTCTGGCATCTCTGAAGAAGAAACGCACACACACACACACCCCCCCACACACACACACACACTCGACGCTTCTGTGGACCCTCACACATGGGAATGGCACAGCAGTGAAGCGCTTGTCCACTGGAGCTGAAGGTAAGACCGTATGTGTGTGTGTATGTGTGTGTGTGTGTGTATACAAGATGACAAATTTTTCATCAATAATTGAACTCCGACTGACGAAAGTGTTTGAATACCCGAAGCTGCAGAGTGGAAACTCTCAAATGGCCACGCAGGTGTGTAAACTCCATAGTATTTCATTAAACGTGTTTCACTGCGAGCATCTACTTTCAACCATAACGAATAGTTCAGTGTCACTGAAGCACTTTAAGTCGAACCTTTGCCTCGGTTACACTCTCAAGAACGATCCTGTGTAGAGTATTTAATAATCTTAGTCTTAAGAAAACTCTTTGGATCGTTTGTTAATCTGTAAAGAGCAACGTTCTCCATCCTCCAAACCGAGAAGAACAAAAACACAGCATGGATAACATGACGATATTGTGGAAAACTATTGGAAAAACACACACACACACACACACACAAGGGTAGAATCGCATATATTTACCGGAAATTCTCAAAGGTAATCGAATTACTTGAGCTCAAAATACCTTCTAATTCTAACGGATGAACAGAAACCACACCACGACTTACAAAAACAACGGAATGTTCCTGAAATACAGAAGATCACTAGGTTTCTGAGGCACGCTGATATTTCAGATTGTTAAAGTTGGATTTAGGTGAAATTTCCCTAATTTCTACATCTGGGGATTAATAAAATATTATCTTATCTTATCTTAAATTTATCTGCCGGTACAATGATTCTGATTGGTCGAATCGCTTTCGCTCGTTTCGAAGAAAACTGCCAGGTGCTCCCGAGCTTCAGTCAGTGCCACTACTCTTATAGAACAACTGAATTGAACTCTTAGAGGTTTAACTGAACTCTTATAGAGTTAAAACTAAGAGTTAGGTCAACATTGCCGATCCTGGATCTGTGTAAAACAAACAAACAGACAGTGGTTTATTAACATGTAAAATTGTTAAAGTTAACAAATGAAAAAAATATATCGCAGGTATACGTGCAGTATACAGTTATGATTCGGCTCAGGTTTAGTAATAATCTGCTCTAACACTCAGAAAATACTGCACCTAGAATCCACATGGAGAAGGAGGGGGGTGCAAACTTTTGCACAGAACTCTATAGATATAGTTATACAGTCGATATTCTCAACACTGCAAAACAGTGTGAATTTATATTTATCATAAACCAGTAGAAGCGTAGTGCTGAGAGCATGAGTTTAGCAGGAATATAAGATATATAACGGAGATCACTTTGGGTCATGACTTGTTGTGTTTTTGTTGTCGTTGCTCTCACGAACACACGCTGCATCGTTAAATGTGCATGAGGTTATGTCCATCCTCTTGTCCCTTTTATGTCACGTCGTGTTGGTTATATAAGCTCTGTGGCTATGACTCCGTATGTGTCCCGACCCGCTGTGCTCTTCCTGAAGCCGCACACTCTGTGAGCCGCAGACCATAAATCAGTCAGAACCATGCCCTGTGTCTGTCTGAGTGTGTGTGATGGAGTGTGTGGCTGTTGACACATGTATGATCATCCATATGCTGACACGCACAGAGACCTTCCTGAGGGAACAGGTGTGCGAAGGAATATGTGTGTGTGTGTGTGTGTGTGTGTGTGTGTGTGTGTGTGTGTGTGTTACAGAGTGTGTGTCGGTGTTAATATAGTATTTGTAGAACATGTTTTAATTGTCGCAGATGTCCTGACACGCATGCACACACACGTCATAGGTGTTTTATTTCTTAGGCTCTAGGGGACCGGATGGAGGGAAAAGTGTATCCAAGTCCAGCAGGAAGCTCAAGACTAGGTGTAATGTTAGCATTAGGGCGTGTTAATATCCTACACACTTTTTTGTGTTATAATGATAACGAGTCTTCATTGGTCATGTATACATTACAGAACAGTGAAATTCTTTTTTCTACGCATACCCCAGCATGTCAGGAAGTTGGGGTCAGAGTGCAGGGTCAGCCATGATACAGCGCCCCCTGGAGCAGAGAGGGTTAAGGGCCTTGCTCAAGGGCCCAACAGTGGTAGCATGGCAGTGCTGGGGCTTGAACCCCCCGACCTTCTGATCAGTAACCGAGCGCCTTAATGTGTTAAATTATCCAATAAATGTGTTAACAAAAGAAAGAAAGAAAAAAAACCTCACACGAGTGACCAACACAACACGGGTTCAATTATTGTCCAATCACGTCGTGGACTGCGCTGGCGACGTGATCACCCAACTCTGAACTCGCCTCAAAACGAACGTTCGCTGCTTTGAGCTTTCGATCATGATCGAGTCGGAGTCCTGAGGCGAGGAAACCAAATGACCACCGGTAAGTTAGCGTTCATCACTATTTAGCGTTAACGCTGCAGAAAATGCCTGGTCGAGTTTGTGATATTTAGGCAAGGAGTGCTCGAAAATTTGGGATTCTGTAACGCATTTTTCAGTTCAAGCCCATAGGCATTTATCCATATTTTTTGTAGCTAACAACTAACCAACACTCTCTTTTTTGCTCTTTTACAGATTTTCAAATGAGAGTGAGCGGGACTCCTGTCTTCCCAGATGGCAGGGAGATTTGTAAGAAGATGCATCAACTCCAATTCTTACAATCTGTCAAAAGTTTGAAGGATTTTAATAAATGTCACCTGACTTTCATGCAACTGTTTGTCTATTTTCTGAGCATGCTGGTAGAATTTTAGCGCGCAAACAAATTGCATTTTAGGATAATTGTAGGGGAAAAAGTATGAACAACACGCCTCTGTGTTACTTTGTGTTATTTTTTAACACATCTTTGTGTGGAAATGTACTAACACACAGCATGTCTAAATGTACCATGATGTGCCGCCTTAAACTCCACCCAGTTTACATTTTGACCTTTATACCCTATTTAGAAGTTTATTTTGAGTGATATCATCTAACTAGCACGCTAGCTAGCTTAGTTAGTTATCAAAGTCAGTCAGTGTTCAAATTTTCAAGGAAGGTGGTGGCTTAAAATGATTAATTTAGCTACATTTTTTTTTTTTTTTTAAACGACAACTTTTACTTTAGCTAGGAAGCTAGCTAGCTGGAAGCTAATCTTCAAACCCACATAAAACCACATAAATACACTTTATTTTTTATAGCAGTGAACTAGCCAGCTAGCTAGTTAGTTAGTCCGGTTCAACAATACAAACAGTGGTCAAATTTGGGCAGGATTGTGGGGTAAAATGAATTATAATACTTGTTATTAAAATGCTTACTTTTACTTCTAAACTAGAAAGATTTTCGCCCTCAATTGTTCTCTTAAAAAAAAACACCTTAAAGCCAAAAGCTAATGCTAAACATACAGCCAGGCATTCATCAGAATCTCTCTGTGCTAGTCAGCCTGCTAATGCAAGAAATCAATGAATGTAGCATTTTATTAACTTTATTTTCTAACATCATTCAAGTTCTTATTTTATGGCGCCCTTTGCTAGCTAGCTCTGAACCAGCTGCTTGTTTTAAAGCTTAGCTCGTGTAGTTTAATCACACGCTAGCAGGCTAAGTAGCATTAACGAACCTTCGTGTCTAATCTCTACTCTGTTAGCGTAATGCTAACAGTGTTCCCTATTTCTATATTACCTAGCTTTACAAGTTCTCCTCTGTAATTGTTCAGCTTTATGGGTTGACCCGAAGAACTTGCTCAGCAGCCGGGCCAAACAAAACACAGTTTTTCCCATTTGCTGTTTACATAAAAACTGTCTTTAAAACACACACATTACCAGAGAAATAAACAGCGCTTTCCTCTCAGGCGTACAATATTTATGAATCCAGTTTCCTATTCGAGATAAAAATATTGGAAGAGGATACACCTCCAGACCCCGGAGTGAAAACACGGCACTAATTCAACAAACACAAGTGCTCAAGCCAAGCAAAGCAAACACACACACAGACGACTGCTTATTCTTACCAAGGCTCAGTCTCTCTTTATAATATACAAATTGTTCAGGTAAACATTCGAACAGTAAATTAGCAACTGCTAGTTCTGCTATCATGCTACATTCAGACATGGTCATGTTTTCACCGTGTTTGCAGGAAGATTCCACATGAAATCCATGTTTCATCCTTGTGTTGTTCGTGACTTTAATCTTAAATAAATCAAACATGTTTATGATCGCTTCAAACACACAGTCGTGAGACAGTGTTAATGGCTATGGAAGGTTAGTTAGCAGTTAATGCTAAATATACTTGGAGTGTAACTTTAGCAATACGGAGCCTTATATTCGTAAATAACTAATATTTCTGAGGTAAATGTTGACGTTTCTGATCATTTTGTCCTACTGTTCGTTCTGTCCCTGGGTCTTTAGCTATGTAGCTATGTGCTATCAGAGTTGTTAGCTAGCTTGAATGCTGGGAATCCGTAGATTAAAGGTGCCTAGAAACATTGTTGTCCTGGCTTGAACCACTTGAACAGTATTAAAAGTGTTTGTGTTCGCATTTTCATAGCACGGATTCATGATTTCCAATCAAATGCACTTGTCCCGTGATTAGGTATTAACGACAACAAAAGGTTGCGTTTGACTTAAACGCTAGATTTCTAAATTCTGTGATTATGCTCTGTTGACAGGACGGTCCCACTGCCATTTTGTTTCCTAGTGTCGAACCCTTCCGGAACCAACATGCCCATCCTGAAGAAGCTCCCTGGGAGGTCCCGGAGTAACCTCAGCAACGGTGACGTGATGCTCAAGAATAACCATGGCAATAGCGAAACAACGCTACAGAGTAACCCCGGCAACGGCGAACTCATACTTCCACCATCCAGCCTCAACCCCTTCGACGACGTGGACCTAGACATAGGTTGGAACGAGGAAGAAGGCGGGGTATGGGAGAGAGGGCGGGGCCTGACGAGGTCTTCACATGATGGGGAGGCACTGGAGAATGAGCTGAATGCAGAGCTGCATGGAGGGTTGAAGGTCACGGACAGGTCGAAGGGTAGCTCTCCTCTGAGAGGGACCCTGGAGCGCATATGTGGCTCGTCACCGCTGAAGACGTTGGGAAAACTGAGCAAGGGGCTGCGCCTGACTGGACGAAACGTGTGGAGCAACACCCTGCCGGCCACGCCCACTACCGGGAAGGAGAAGAAGAAGAAGAAGAATCATAGGAGACCATCCGAGGAGATCATGACCTTGCTGAGGTCAGTGAATTATTCATATATCAAAAAACCGAGATCACATAAGCGATTGTAAGAAGATCGTTAGCTTCGTATTTTAGTTGAAAACTAAAGAAGCAAACTTCAGACACCGTAAGTGTCATGGCTGATCAACCACCTGCCTGACCAGGTGGAATCGCTCAATAATGTACATTTCATTTTTCACGCTGTCTTAAGACAGCGCCCTCATTAGCGCCACACTGTCAGTAACATGGCTTTTTTTTATAATTAGCGCTGATTGTGTGTGTGGTAGGTCTGTGTGGAAAGATTGTCTCTATTAATACCAGGTACATTGTTTCCCCTGGTGCGGTGGGCTGTGTCTCTCTCCCATCGTAAACACACAAACACACATCCGTTTGTTTATTTATAATACACAGAAAACCGTTTCGCAGGAGGGACACAATGAAACGCTCAGGTCATGTCCGTTCACCCCTACCGCTGCTTAATTAATTCTTATGGAGTTATTCAGGAAACTGGCTAAAGAACACACGCCTCGGGAAACACTCCTGGAGAGAGCAGATGAAATATTTAACTATAAAGTTATAGATCTGTGTAAATGGAGAGAGGGCTATGTTTAGGAGTGCTGATGTAATGAGAAAGAATGTGGCTCCATTTTTACTCTTTCAACGCTCCTTCCTCCTTCTTTAATAGCAGTGTTTATACGGCGATTCTTTCTTCAAACTAACGAATGTGTCCGATCAGGCTCGAATTAAACGTACATGAATCAACCCCAGTGAAGGATTTGACAAAATAGCAAATTTCTACCAAATTAAAGCAGCAGTTTGTAATGTTTAGTGCCCTCTGTTACCTGCGAGGTGAATTGCAATTACAATAAAAACACGCGACCGGCCCCACCCGCGTTGCTTAAACAGTATATTCCTAGTGAGTTGGTTTTACGCAAAACAAGGAAGCGGCCAGCAGCTGTTTTTTCGCTAAGGTGGCTGAGCTCCTTTCTGGCCCTGAAAATTTTAAACGGAAGCTTACATTAAAAAAAATAATTAAAAAATCAGATGTTGCACATCACCGTTTTTGTAAGGTCTCTGTTCAATGATATGATATGTTAGAGGTCAAGATCCAATGCAAAAAAAAAAAAAATTTACAAACTGCATCTTTAAGTTTAAAGTTCAAAGTGCAATTCTATTATCATGCCTTCTGAAAGGGAGGGGGGCGTGAGTTAGGAGGGTGGAATGATAACTAAGTCCAAGATGTCCAAGATGGCGGTCTTTATAATGTTACAACGTTTTACTACACGGTGAAGAAATTGAAGGGTTTGAGGCAAAAATTAAGGATTTGGGGTGAGTCACACTTTCATTACTTATTGCTCCAGTACATAACAAAAGAAACACACTCAGGACACCAAATATGCCTTGGCTGCTCGTGTACATTTAGGGGAAAGGGGAACATTGTGTATGTAAGTGTGATCTTTGGCCAAACAATTCCACTTTCCCATAGAGAACTGAACCCTGGCACTGGAGAGTTCTATCACATTTAACGTCATTGTCTTGGAAAATCTGTACGAAGATAACGCAACGTCTCACAATTATGCTGTTGTGCTTGTCGTACTTGTTATACTGTTGTCTTCACCTCATCTGTCCCTCCGTCTGTTCCCTCTGTCCAGGCTGGCCGGGCGGAGGAAGAAGAGCGAGCGGAGGAAGAGTCTACCTGAGGGGGAAGAGAATGGTGAGGATGACGAGGATGCTGACCGTCGGCCCTCGTTCCTGCGAAGCCTGAGCAAACTCCGTGGAGACTCTCTCACCAGCCGCGACTCCCAGGAGGCAGAGCGGGAGAGCCCCGAGGAAGAGACGCCCATCAAACGTCGAGAGCCGCTCTCAGGTGAGAACCTTCAGAAGGATTGTACGTGCTCGACTACAATGGGGTTAGCGTGCACAACGTGTAATTTATGAACGGATTCTGAATAATGACTTCAGGCAAGAAAACAAACAAGGATATTGAGAGTGGGAAACTGAGAGAGAGAGACAGAAGGCCAGGAGCGAGAACATGCATCTGACCTGACCCCCATCTTTCCTCAGCATGTTTACCTCACTGTTCTGTAGTCAGCACATCAGAATGAACAAGCGCAAGGTCCTGACCCGACTGACGCCTTCTTTTCTTCCTTGTCCGAGTGAGACAGAAAGAGCGTTGACCGGAATGCTTAAACGGAACCGAATTGCAAGAGCAGAAGTTTGTACACCTGTGAACCCTGATCTCTTTATTGGCAGCCCATCGATGTGTGCTTGGATCGCTAACAAGCCGGAAGTCTGTTCCGTCTACAGCTGGAGACTTCATCGCCTCACCCACAATGCTTTGCTCCTAATAAGTAGCTCGAGGTCTTAAGGTCCTTCTGAGTCATTGGCAATCAACTCGCGAAAACCAGGAAACGACGTACGTTCACTGCGCTGCGGAGTTGCACATCCAGATAAGACTCTCGCCAGAAGCTGCGTCAACACTCAGAGTGTTCTAATTGCGAGAACACCCTTAATGACAAAACAACACACTTTCACACAGTACATAATGTATTTCTCACACGCCGGACACAATTTTAAAATCACACTATTCAATTTTCATACTCCTCACTGCTAGGTTTTAACCAGTGCAGAGTGCACAGGGTGATGGTGTTGGAGGTAAACTGGCCCACTCTGACTACCTGGGGTCTGCCTGTGAGAAAGTCCAGGACCCCGTCAGCGACAGGGCATCAAGTCCGAGGTCCCTGAGCTTGGAGGCCAGCATGTGTGGACTATAGTATTGAAAGTTGAACTATAATCTATAAACAGCAGCCTCACATTGTTGCTGTTGGTGTAGATGAGGGGGGTGTGTATGATGTGAGAGATGGCCTCCTTGGTAGACCTGTTGGGGCGGTAGGCGAACTGGAGTGGGTCGATGGCGACAGGGATGGAGGAGCAGATGGAGTTTTTGATAAGCCTCTCAAAAACATTCATGTCAAGTGATGTGAGGACTACAGGACAATAGTTATTTAGGGTAGAGGACGTATTGTTCTTTGGCACAGGAATAACAACAAGAGACTCGTTGAAGATGGAGTTGAACAACCCAGCTAGCTGATCAGCACAGGATCTCAGTCAGGGCCGACCGCTTTCCTGATGTTCACACGCTTCAGAACCCTCCAATGCCGCATTGTACTTGCTCATATTCCCCGACATCAGCCCTGCATTGTATTCGGCCATACGCGCATTCACCGCGATTCATACTGTTTTATCCACCCATGATTTCTGGTTGGAGAAATGGTTGAAGGGCATGAGTTTGAGATCATATATGGACATCCCACTCAATAATATGCCCACCGTCAACAGTTCTGAGAAATATATAGACCCAACTGTATGTTATACACTTTTCACAGGTCGTTTTGATATAAAAAAAAAAAAAAGTTTTATAGAAATTTCTAAAATCATTTCTCTTCTTTGTTCAGTCCTCGAAATCCTGCAGCTGGTGAATCAGCGAGACCTCCTGCTGGCCGACACCCACATCCAAGAGTTGGAGAGAGAGTGCGAACTCGACCCCACACTTTTTCAAACCCCGCCCACCACCCCCACAACCATTTCTACAACCCCTCCCGCTCCGTCCTCCCCTCTATGGCTCTCCCTGGCGGGCCAGTGTGATGACGAGACTCCAAGCGCCTGGGACGCGAGTTTGAGGAAAGTTAAAGATGTCGAGTTGCTCTATGAGGCACTGCAGAGAGAGATGTGGGATGTGGTGCGCGAGTCCCTACGGCAACCATGTGCCGGCCCCCAGCTTGGCCTAGTCGTGCTTGTGATCCAGCAGGAGGAGCATGCCGACCGCATCTGGGCCCTGCGCCAGGAGGCTCAATCCGAGCGCCGTGATGGGGCCCAGCCCGACCTGCACGAGAGGGCGCACTCTGACCAGTGCCAGGAGGCCCAGTCCAACCTGTTTGAGGGAGTCCGTTCCAGCAAGCGTCCCCGGAGGATGAGGCAAAAGTGGGCGGAGGCAGTAGGAGAGGCTGCTGATTGGTCACTGCCACAGCCTGGGGGTATCACAGCAGGACAGATGGGCACGTTCCTGGATCGGCTAAGAGGCCGAGTGGTGGAAGATATGGACGCGGTGAGGAGGAACGTGGTAGGAGTGTATCCAAAGGAGTTCTCTGTGTTTCAGGTGTACATGCAGAGCTACCACAGAGGCGTGGCCAAACGTCTCCGAACCATCACTGCGGGGCAAGTGCAGATCACTGATATCTACTCACTGCTCGACTGGGTCTACAACATCTACAACAGGTAGACCTTCACCTACCATTTCTCTGTGAATCGATCGCTAACAACATATTACAGATCTTTAGTCTATGACTAAAGTGTTTGCATGTTTTTTTAAAAAGGCTTGCAATATTAATTTGCAGTGGATGAGCCTACTTCCTTCATTTCAGACTTATGTTTACATTTTTCTGGTCTGGAAATAAGCCCTGGGTCTTTGGGTTTGGGTCTTTTAGTGGAGATAGAAAATGTCATGACATTTCAAATATTACACACAATCAGGTTTCCTATGTTTACACTGAGTACTATATAACCAGAGTGTATGCACACCTACACATTTACACACCTTGTCAATCCTGGTCTGTACCATTCCGGCTGACTGTAGGGGTGTGTTGCAGGGACGTGCTGGGCACGGTGGGTGCTATGGGGTCTGTAGACTGTGGAGCTCTCGAGCCACTGCTTCCTGCCGAGGTCATGGACAGACTGGAACAAGAGTGTCTTGACACCATCTGGGTATACACACACACACACACACATACCCACACACAGCAAGACCCATTCAGTATACACACACTAACCCACTGTATATAGACACAAATCCAAAGTAGAAGTGGAATTTCAGTTCAGTACCATGGACAGTGTGATAAGTAGTTTAAGTTAATGAGAGGAAACATCAGTGCTAAAGCTCCTGCTAATATGTAATTACAGTCTCCATGGTGCATTACGAGGTTAACATTAACAGCTGGGAGCTTTATAGCAATTATGTAGAGATTGTAATTAATTACAGTAAATTACTGTGTGTGTGTGTGTGTGTGTGTCTGTGTGTGTAGGATAAGGTAACTATGGAGCTCTCTCAGGTTCTGGAGGATGAGGAGAAGCGATGGACTCAGACGTTACACATTGAAGAGTACCAGTCTGGCCTCGCACGATCAATCATACAGGTAACACAAACACATATACGTGTGTGAATGTGTGAGTGTCTAGCTAAACGTTTTTATGCAGACGGTTTCATTAGTGTGTGTGAAATTTGCCCATTTGTTAGTGTTTATATTCTTTATATTCTTATGATCAGATATTATTATTGCAGTGAGTGATTAGACTTTATTATTTGCATGAGTGTTTGGACATTATTACTACCGTGAGTAATCAGACATTGCTATTAGCATGAGCGATCGGACATTGTTATTACAGTCAATGATGGGACACTGTTATCACTGTGAGTGATCAGACTTTATTATTGCCCTGAGTGATCGGACATTATTATTACCATGAATGATGGGACATTGCTGTCACCGTGAGTGATCAGACTGTATTATTGCCATGAGTGATCAGGCGTTGCTATTAGCATGAGTGATCGGACATTATTATTAATGTACATAATCACTCGTAGATAAAGACTATCTATTCTGTGTGTGTGTGTGTGTGTGTGTGTGTGTTGTCAGAGGCTGAAGGTGGACCTGGACAGATCGACAGGTGTCAGTCAGCCTTTGGGAGCTCGAGTGGCCCGGTGCACTCTCAAAGGGTTAGCCGACTTCCTCCACAGGTGAGGATGATGATGATGATGATGATGATGATGATGATGATGATGATGATGATGATGATGGTTATAGTGTGTCTTATTTTTGACGATCATCTCTGTGTGTGTTTAGTTTCCAGAGAAAGGTAGAGATGTTTCACGAGACTCAGGCAGAGTTCGGCGATCGAGCTGATGGTTACGTGTCCCGCACTATCGCGCTGGCCAACTGCGTCCCTCCCTTCAGGTCAGTTCAGGAGCTCTCCTGATTACACACCTCTGTTATCTATAAACTAAACCAAACACACACACACACACACACACACACACACACACACACCGTCACTGCAAGTAATTTCAAATGTAGTGTAATCTGTGACTTGTGTGTGTGTGTGTGTGTGTGTGTGTGTGTGTGTGTGTGTGTAGGAGCTTTGTGGAGCGCTGTCGGCAGTGTGACCCCCTCGGCAGTGAAGACTCCTCCCACAGAGCGCACTCGTCACTCGACCGCATCATCAACCAGTCTGTACGGGTTCTCACCGAAAGACTGTTCGAAAGCATTAGGGTAAGATATAGACACACACACACACACGTGAATATGATTTTGTGCATGCCCTTGTGAGTGTTGTCTAGCAGTGTGTGTTCTCTGCCCTGTAGCCCTTCTTTGATAAACTGCTCAGAAAGAAATGGCTGAACAACACGGAGGCGTATGAGAGCATCGAGGCCTCCATCAAACAGCACTTTAAAAAGTTCCGCAGGATGGACTGTCCTCCCTATCAGGTACCACACACACACACACACACACACACACAGATTTTTCTCAGTGTAATATATACATATTATATATGTATAGAAAAAACATCTGACAACAAACTGGATATTTCACTAAAATTCTAATGTACTGTATCTGTTTGATTGATTCATTGATTCAGTTACTCAAATCAAACAGACTCATGATGAATTGATTCATTGACTTATTGAATTACTGACTTGTTTAGTGACTTTTTGTGTCATTGACTCACTGCCCTATTGACTCATTGACTTATTGAATCATTGACTTATTGACGTATCGACTCATTGATTTATTGACTGATTGATTTATTGACTTGTTGAATCATTGACTTATTGACGTTGACGTATTGACTCATTGACTTGTTGACTTATTATCTTGTTGACTTATTGACCTATTGACTCATGGACTTGTTGACCTGTTGACTCGTTGACGTATTGACTCATTGCATAATTGACTTCTTGAATCGTTGATCCGTTGACTTTATGATTCATTGACTCGTAACTGATTGATCGGCAGACTCTGGTGAACGAGGTGCACAGGCGGCTCATGGTGGAATATGTGCGTGCCATCATGAGGGGGCGGGTCATCTGCACGTCACTCAAAATGAGGAAGAGACTCGCATTCCGGCTGCAGGACGAGGCCAGACAGCTTAAAGCACTTTTTAAAGACCTGGTACACACACACACACACACACACACACACACACACACACACACACACACACACACACACAAATACATATAAATATACAGATCATTGTGTTCCCTTGACCCTGTTGTACAATAAAACATTAATTTAAGAAGAACCTCAGCATGGACGCTAAATTGTTATTTTTTTCCTATGTGCATGAGCAGCGCCATTCTTATCTGTCCGGTGCTTCACTTAAATCACCCGTCCATCATCTTAACAGAAAACAGGAAGTGGGCCGCTCGGGCACTTCCTGCTGGCTGTCTTTGTAAGCTTTCTGTTGCTAGGGCTGTTTCCGTGGAAATGCCCAAACAGGCTTTTACTTCCACAGAGGATATTTAGTGTGTGGGAGAGATACATAGAGAGATAGAGAGAGAGAGTGTCGGAGGATATTTATAGCTCATGCTTATGTGAAACTCCTCTGGGGAGCTTAAAGGGGTCAGAATCGGACACGGAGGAGCTCTGTAGGGGAACGCAGAACCCCAATCTCCTAACATACAAGATACAGCTCTCTCTCTCTCTCTCTCTCTCTCTCTCAGGAGTCTACCTGTTCCTGGCTGGATAATGTGATTGGTCACGTGGCTGACATCATCCTCCTGGAGGACACACCCTCTATTCAGATGGAGGTGGGAGTGCTGGTGAAGGAGTTCCCAGATATTCGGTATGAAATACTCTCTCACAGACACACACACACACACAGAACCGGATGTTTCTCTGCAAGGTGCAGCAGAAACACGGCCCGTTACTCAGCATTATCTCTTCGGACCTTCAACACCCTGAGCGTTTCATCATTATTATAAGTGCAGAGCTGGCGGACGGAAGCGAGCGGATCTGAACTCTGTCCGTCACAGACGCACTTCGCTCAGGAATAAGTGACCCTCTCGACCCCGGCCTCTTCCTGTCTCTGCAGAACAGCTATTTTTCACAACACCCTTCACCTTCCTGAACTCTTAAGAATGTTTCGCCGAAAATAGTCCCCATGGAGACGGAGGTTTGTGTGGTGCCTCGGTGCCAGCTTCCCTGCGAATAGCGCAGAGACTCGGCGCGGCAGGAAAAGACGGGGCACTCGAGCGACTTAAATCCAATGTGTGCTTTCATGTTTTGGTCAAAATGAGACTGAACACCTGTAAAAAACAAAAACAAAAGAAACAAGAAAGAAATAAATGCTTCCTGTAAGTCTATAAAATAGCATTAGACCTGAGACAGGAGAGAGTGAGCAAAATATAAGACTCCAGGAAAACGTGCAATAAATCGTCATCACAGCAGATCATGAGCTATTTTTATGCAATACTCACATTAAAAATGCTAAAAGACGTACGTCTGATGTCAGGCTTATGTATTCTGAAGATTAAGTGAGTCAAATTTGGAAAATTCGATTTAAATTGATTAAAAATGGAAAATAACATGAATCAATGAATGAGAGAGAGAGAGAGAGAGAGAGAGAGATATTCACGTTTCCGTGATACTGTTATTTGGCGTACAGGGTCGCGGGGACACTTTGATTGACATGCACCGTAAATCTTTCTAACAGGCCATTCTGACGGAACAAAACCTTGTATGTGTGTGTATAAATGTGTGTGTGTGTGCGCGCGAGTTATCATTGGCTGGCAGTGCTCCTGCTCGCTGACGCACGACCCGGCTCAGCCAACAGGAAGTCGCTGTGGACTACTTCCTGTATTTGCCAGGTCGCAGGAGACTCGCCGGTGCCATCACTCAAAAAAGATACACACACACACACACACATACATGCTAAAACATTCCAGTGAAGACACTGGGTCTATACAGACACACCCACACACCCACACACACACACACCAACACACACACACACACACACACACACACACACACACACACACACACACACAAACTTGACAGTTCTGTGTAAACAGATCAAAGTCATTCCTGTGCCCCTGCATATGATCACCACTTCCTGTTGTTGACCGTCTCTGTCAGTTCAACTCCAGTGAGCATCTAAGGGTGATAACACTGATCTCGGATCAGCTCAGTCCTCAGTATCAATACAGAATCAGTACTTCTAAGATGTTGATACTACAAGCTGACCGTCAGCCACGCCTCCTTCATGCTGACTGACTTGCACATGCACACGCCTCCTTCGAGGAATTGATGGCGTGAGATAAAGATAAAGACAAATTATCTGTATTCTTTTTTCATTGTCTCAGGAGGAAGCATGTCTCGGCTGTACTGAATGTCAGAGGGATGGTCCAGCAGGCGGAACGTCAGGAGATTCTCGCCGTCGTCCGGGACTTCGAGACCAGCGACAACCCCACCCATGTTTCCAGAGACCGTGCCTTGTTCTCTGAGATCACCGTGGCGACGGACATGCCCTGCCTGGGACTGGTTCTGATCCGTTTTGGACTGAGAGTGTCATCGTGGGTGTCGAGCGTCCGACCTCGCAGGAGGCGCCTCATAAGGAGCGCGAGTCGGAGAGCAGATGATGCTAATGAACACGTCACACAAGACAACCAATAACATCTCACTAACCAGTCAAGACAGTAGATCATAACCAGTGACACAAGACGACAGTCGGCAAGTCGGCAAGTCAGATATTAGCCTAGAAAAAAAAAACATAATGACTAGCTCAACCAGTAACCAAATCATTTCCAAACGCATTCCGATCCCATAATTCTGTTCACTGAACTTCTTTAAAAAGTTTCAACCTACGAGGCAGACCAAACCGTATCAACACTCCAAATGTAAGTTTCATAGCTAGCTAAAAATCAGATTTGTGTTTGTAGATTGCCAAAAGTCATTCCCTAGTTATATATTAGTAACTAATGTAAAACTTTAACATAAGGCGTTAACCTGCTAGTTAGCCTCAGTTATCCTGTTTAGCAGAAATTTTTTTTAAAAAGCATTTCAGGATCCATCCTCAGGTACGCCAATAAACTAGCGAGAAATACAGAAATGTAGTGTACAGGCAGCGTGCTAAAAGTTAAAAGGCAAAAAAAAAAAATATCACACTGAAATCTGAAAACTTTTTCTTTTTTTGGTCGCTAATAATGCGCTAATTTCCGAACGGAGCAACCGAACATGTTAAAAACACGACGTCTACACGAGACGCAGATCGACCCGGATTGGTCGAATCCGTGCGTTCCACAAGACAAGCGCAGGAAGAAATTGCAAAAAAAAAAATGTGACCCTCAAGTTTCTTTGCGGCATGAGGATTCAAACAGGAAGTACTCTCCATTATTCACACAGCTAACAGGAAGTAGACTTAATGACCGCCGAGTCATCAGTCCGTCCGTCTGACACAGCTAATGGTTCCTCCGGTGGAAACAGCCCAATTCCAGTTCACTCAAAAAACAATGGAGTGCGCTCGTGAGTAAAGACACAGGGACCTGTCACGTTTTTTAAATCGAACTTACGCTCGTGTGCTTAGATATAACCTCTAAAAACGTCAACAAGAGAAACGCTTAATCCTTCTCAGAGATAGGATGTGTCAAAGGATTTCCGTGTGAACTGGTTCAAAAATCGAATTTTTTTGAGTCGTCACGTGCTTATCTCTCTCAACTGGTCGTTCGGCGATGGCGTAAAGCCGGCTTTAGACCCTATTTTGCTGTCAACAATCATTTTTGGAGTCTTGGCGGAAACCTTTTGTGAACTGGATGTTTAAATGACGTGCGAGTTGCACAGTCTGAGAGAATAAACCGTGGTAACAGTGTCCTAGGTCTTCATGTTCTTATTCTTATATTTCTGAAGATTTAACACATAAAACTCAGGCGACCGGTGACATTGTTGTCATTTAGCTTTGGATGCTAATGTGTGCGCACTTTTACGATGGGATATTCAAATTGTACATTACTGTAGCCTGGAGTGAATGTGAAGAACCTTAGCGACCAGTCAGATTGGAGCAGAAGTAATTCGGTCTGACTGGATCTTCTTCTGCTTTACTGGATAAGGATGGTATAAGAATTGCTGATACGGAAGGTGATAGCTTCATGAGTGAGAAATCAGAGTAAACAGGATGTAGTAATACTGTTCTTGAGAGCAAGTGTGGTTAGTAAAAGAGGCCTTAGAGCTGTCTAGGCTAGGCTTGGTTAGGTTCTATGAGTGTAGGAGGTTCAACTATTGTCTATCTTTCACATTTCAGTCATCGTTTTAATCTCATTGCGATTAACGCTGCAACAACTCATAAATCAGAAATACGGCTTATCCATCGCAACGAATCTTAAAGAACAAATGTTTATAGTACAAACTGAGATGAAAGAATTAAGTGCATTAAGGCCTATTTTTTTTATAAACAATGACAATAATCAATAGTCCAAAAAGAAAGAGTTTATTATTAAAGTAATATTTTCCATTTCGACCGTACTTAATCATATTAGTTATGCGCGTCCTTCTAAATAGCTGGTCTTGAACTGTATCTATTCAATTATTTGTGCGGTTTTCTTTGTGAAATTCTTGTGAAATCAATTGAAAGATATGAACTGAAGTGATGTGAAACATAAATGGGAATTATTCTAACGTTAAAGAATTTCAGTGGAAATAAAAACCCATTGACTGGGTATCGAAGCAAACAAGTATGGGAGTGTCTTTATTTTGGTTCCTCTATTAGTCTTGCTGTATTGACTGGGATATGAACGGACGTGATCCTAGATTAGTCTTGCACAGAGTGTAGTTTTGCGGCTCTTGGGTGTTCGGGTGGTTATAAGGGGGAGGTGTTTGGGGCAGATACATTCAGGGTTCTTTGGATAATTAAGGGTTCTTAGTTTCCTATAAAGGGTTCTACACAGAATCTTTTTGGATAGCGAAACACTCTACACGGGACATTTACGAGTTCCGTCAGAGGGACATCCAAGGAGCCTTTAAGTGTTCTTAATTTTCTATGTGTTTTGGGTAGGAAATTATGATACTGTAGATAAATTGGTTATTTATACCAAACCAAATGGTTTGACCATATAGTTTTGATAGATAATTGGGGTGTCTACACCAAACAAGTAGTCCCAGTTCTAAAGTTTTTTTGTTTGTTTTTTTTTAAATGAAGAAATGGTGAATTTTGGTTAAACACCATGGTCATATGGTTATTATGGGGAAATGGTGTATTTTGCCAGAAAATATATTTTAGGCCAGGTAGTTATGATGCATAAATGGGGTATTTAGTCCAAAGGGTTTTGGCTAAACAGTTATGTGGTATTTTGATGAAACAAGGTGTTTGGGCCAGACAGAATTCATAAAAAAAATTGAGGTAACTTTAAACATTTAAACATGGTCTTTATTCCACATGTTTACTATGAGCAGATGTGGTATTTTGGCTAAATAAGGTTTGAGTGTTATTATAAAGAAATATGGTGTGTTGCCAGGAAAGGGAGTTTGGGCCAAACTAAAATAAATGGGGGTATTTAGGCCAAACAAATTGTTTTGGCCAGATATAAATCGCATAATTAGATCAAACAAGTAGTTCAGGCTCAAGTTTTTTATGAAGAGGAGGGGAATTGTTGATAAATGCTGTGTTTGGACCATATGGTTATTATGAGGAAATGGTGCTTATTGCAAGAAAGGCAGTTATAATAGATAAATGGGGTATTTAGGCCAAACAAAGTGTTTCGGCTGAACAGTTATTATGGAAAATGGTTAAAGTCTTTGGGCTGGACATTTGTGGTAGATACAGTAAATGGGGTTTTTAGGCCTAACTAGTGGTTCAGAATCAAGGACTTTATGAAGAAATGGGGAATTTCACCTAAAGACTGTATTTAGATTATTATGGGGATTATTATGGGGAAATGGTGCCAGAAAGAAAGGTTTTTCGCCAGATAGTTATTGTGGGAAATGTGGTATTTTGCTCAACCGATGTGTTTGGTACAGACAGTGTTTATGAAAATAGATAAGGTCACTTGTCCAAACATGGTATTTGTTATCCAGATCTTTACTCTAACCAAATGTGTTATTTTGGCTTGGTGTTTGGGACATTTATTATATATATATATATATATATATATATATATATATATATATATATATATATATATATATATATATATATATATATATAAAGAGGTGTTCTGGCCAAGCAAGGGGTTTTATTTTAGGCCTGTGGGTTGTTATGGAGACATAGAGGGATATTGTTACGGGGAAACGATGTGTTTGGAGTACCAAAAAAAAATATTAAATTCATAAAATTGTAGGATTCTTTAGATGAAATGGGTATTTTGAGTAAAAGAGATGACGTTAGGATGAACATGGTGTGTTTCTTTGGGTGAAAGTTCATTGTTAGGGTAAACAGGGTGTTTGGGGTAAAGAGTTTTTGTTTAGTTTATGTTTTGTGTGTAGGAGGAGGTTTGGGAAGTGAAAGGGTTTTAGGGGGTAAACGAGCGTTTCCTGTTGTGCTGTGAGGTGCCAAACGGATCCTCCGATCAGAGCCAAGTTTACAAACCAGCGCAGGCGGCCACATCCTCTCTCTCACACAGCAATCCGCTTTCATCTGTAACAAAGCGCTGTCCTAGAATAGCACACACACACACACACACACACACACACACACACACACACACACACACACACATCCACACACAGTACTTGGTATGCACAAACACAAACCCACAGTGTGTAAGCACAGATATCGGCACATCGAGATGATGCATTCGGCTTTATTTTTCATTAAGTATTCATCAGCCCTGTGCGATATTGCTCATGGGTGGTTCTTCATCAGCTCTGGTGTTGAGTACTTCTCATTATATTAGCATTATTATAATATATACATATTAAAGATATATATATATATATATATATATATATATATATATATATATATATATATATATATATGCTAAAGATTTGCGTACAGGGTGATACTGAGCACACACTCCTACATATATTCTTTAAGTTGGCCCTGGCCCATGGTTCTTAAACATCAAGTCCCACCATCTTGTACACTCTTCCTCCAGCGGCCTGTTGTTCCGATGGGGAGCACTGTGGGTAATGGATTCATCAGATACTCCAATCAGTGAAACCTGATGGAAGACGGGAAATTGGGACGCCTCCGACGGCTGCGGAAGAATTCCCAGAAGCCGGGTTCCAGGCTTCCTGTCATTATGGATCTCAAACCATCGGCACCTTCGAGGCAGGAACGTCGAGGAGGAACTTTTCAACATCTGGTCTTTTTTATTAACTCTCTCTCTCACTCTCTCTCTCTTCCTCTGTCTTGCTCAGTCTTGTTTCACTCTCTTTTTAAGCCTGTGATTTCAGCAGTCCTTTAAGATGATTACTTGTCATACATTAGAGATGATCCCAATAAAATCTATAACAGACGGATAAATGTATGTCCTCCGTGTCATATTATATGCTGAGGATCCTCTAATGATAAGTGATTAAAGAAAATGACCATGTTCTGTTTACGTCATCCATCAGCGTGATCCAGAAATCAGCTGGCACCGAAAATGGGCTCATTTTTTTTTCTTTCTGTCCATTAGCATGTTTTGCTTACATTTCACCAGTTGCTAGCATTAACTTGTTAGTCTATGAAACCTAGCTAGGTTGTTATGCTACATTTGCTGGGAATTGTTGGCTAGTTAAGTTCTTTTGCTAGTTAATAAAACTCTCCAATGTCCTAGCTACTTAGCTATGATCACAAATGTTTGGTAGTACTTTCTGATCACTAGTTCGCTACAGGGTTGCCACAGCTAAACAGTGGGTTGTGTTCTAGTAGAGTTGGGAGACATGTCTGTTACATAATACGGGGAGAGCTTACATAAAAATGTAATCAGCCAGTGAGAGATTTTATCGTGTGACATCTCTACTAGTATTGTAGCAGTTTGACGCTAGCTAGACATGAAAGCTAATCTTTGTATTTTTTTGTGTGTAATTCTATGAATAGGAAGATTCACTAGCAAAGGTCATGTAAACAATTCTGTCGTTAAACCAGTATCCAAGTTTGCTGACTTAGCTTGTTGACCCTGTCACTTCATGATGTGTCATTCTCCGACACAAAATTTCCAGCTAACGGTTTAACTATAGCATTATTCCTTACTGAATAGCTCAGTATCACAGTAATGGCTTCTAGGTTTGGCTGGGATGATTAATCATTTTCTCCTTGATCTCTTTTAAATGTGTTTCCTGTTGTCAGGAAAGTAGGCAGCCTCTGATTCAGTTGTGGTGGATCTTAATCATCTCACACAGGATTTTTGGTCGATTGCGTAAATATACCTGCGTCTGCAGTCGAGCGATAATCATATCCGTTTATTTTTCCATTGTGTCCAAGAGGGTGAGGAGCGGTACCTGCCTTCCTCCGGCTTCTTTAGGACACTGGTGGTAGTTATAAATACGGTTGATGATGTCACACTTTGTAAACAGTCATTGGGGGGTGAGTGACACGCTGTTTCCTGCGGGTAAACATTCTTAAGGTTTCAACAGTCGTGAGAACAACACACGCATTTTATGTCTGCATATACACAAAATGTATTATTTATAATGGCGCATCCTGCTGTCTAGCCAACTTCGCAGGCATCAACCACACACACACACACACACACACACGTCACATTTAACTATAACAATACACATTTTTCATCTATGTACAGGCATGAGACTACAATGAATAAAATGTTAAAGCAGGATAATCTGGGTCTAGAAATTAAGTACCGAGCTGGATTCCAGATTTCCTTTACTTTCTTTATTTCCTTAACGCTACTGTATATTGTACACACAATAATATTGTTTCAGTCTCTGTATCTGTATCAATCAATTGCTCCCAATATTCATATCTGTATCTATATTCGAAACCCGAAGTGGGCGTGGACTACACCAAAATGGCGGTAGAAATGTCAGCATATTTTGTGAATTCCATCTGTGACAGTTCCTCAACCTCAGCTACATCTCTCCGGTTCTTAATAGGACTGTTTTCTTTAATCCTGCTGGCTCTGTTATTGTTTTTGTTTGAACCAACCTTCATATCTGACTGCTTCCTCATGCCCACATGGGATCCCAGTCCCGATATACATGACCTGTGATCCTTTCTGGCAAGCTTTCAAAAAAATAATAATAACAACAACAATAACGACAACAACAAAATGTTGAATAGTGCTTCTCCTCTTCCATCTCCTACAATTCATATTTGTATTTGGTTAAATCTGTATTGTATGTATAAATGGAACTTGTGATTATGTGCTATCACCAATGGAAAGATGGGTAATATTCTGGAAAAAAGAAAGTTGCTAGACAACTGGGCAATATGATACCGATTAAGGGTTTTGCTACAGTAGATAGCCATTAAATCGAATGCGAACAATGTGAAGGCCCAATGACAGCAGAACGGAGACAAACCCATAGGGAACGTCCACATTTTCCTCAGATCTGTTGGTAGATTACTAATAAAAGACTCTGTATAACTAAAATTAAACTGCAATTCCACTTATCATGGACAGCTACTCAATATTAATGTGTATTAGCTAGCTACCTAACTAGGCAAAGATTGCAATAGAACTTGCTAAGTTGTCTAGATATCTCACACACATTTAGCACATCGATCCACCAAACGCAAATCAAATGAAAACTTAAGCAATACGAATTCTTTTCCTTCTTCTCTGTTTTGTTGAACCTACTTGTCCACCAGGCAACTTCGAATAAAAAACTAAACCCACACAAAATCTGCTTTTCCTTCGTTCTTCTTTTTCTCTCTTGTTCATGTCACTGATCAATGAGTACTTTTTTTGCTTTCGGTACGTTTTTTTTTTTTATCCAGACAAAACAACCGCTTTGCAAACACCGAGCTAGAATGTTCTCTGTGTCAGTTTCCACCACAATACAATTGAAATGCTTTTAATAGCAGTGTTATTATTATTATTCTTATTACAAGTTTATATTTGACGCTGATAAACCTGAATAATAATGTCCACAAGGCATGGGTGACTAATTGTTTCCACCTTGATCTGTTTTAAATGTGTTTCCTGTTGGCAGGAAAACGGGCAGCTTCTGATTTAACCCTTTGCTTAAAGTGGATTTTAGTCATTGTTTATATACACTTGTGTCTGCTGTTAAGTGTTAATTAGGGGTCCAAGCACAGAAGGTGCGTAGGCACCCTATTGTTATTCTACCCTTTTTTCTTCTTCTTCTTTTTCTAGGCTAGGGTGTCTATGGCATCCCATAGAACCGTCTAGTGAAAAGTTGTGAAATTCGAAACACTGGTTGGGGAGGGTCTAAGGAATATTCGGACCAAATTTGGGCCAAGTGCTGCCATTGATCTAGCGCCACCATTGGGTCAAATTTGGAAGTACATTTATGGTCATAACTTTTCAACCGTATGTCCAAAATTTAAGCCAGGCATCACTGGATTCCCTGGGTTGGGACGAGTTTAACACATCCTATGATGTCAATTTCCACCATCTTGGATTTTGTCCGAAACTGTTTTTTCGCTACTCCTCCTACAAATTTTGAGGTTGTATCTCGTCAATGACTTTGCGCACTGACACAAAATTTGTTTGTACCAAGTTCTCAAGACCATGAACTGAGGCCACCACCTACTGGCCAAAAGTTACCATAACATGCTTCCATCTAAGGGCTGTTTTTTTCTACTCCTCCACCAAATTTTGTCCAATCTTCACCAAATTTGGCTTACATCATCTTGAGACTTGTCTGAACAGAAATTATCAAAGGAACTCTCCCATAATGGACATAATGGCAAATGCATGGAGCTACAAATCATTCTTGAATCCCTTTGCCTATAGTTTTGTCTCCGCTTTCCTGTGATTGCTTATGCAACAATTATAGCGCATCTGTGAATGTACGGCTCACCAAATCTGGGTGCTTGGCCCCCCAAAAATGCTGTTTGCAGCTTTAACTATATCTGTTTTTTTCCACTGTTAGGAGAGCTTAGGCTCTCAAGGGCTGGATTTGGGAAATTTCCCAAAGCTCCACCCTGAAGCTCATGCAGAAAAAGCATAAACACAAACATTCTTGAGGTAATAAAGAGATTCTTTCTGTCCATTAGCATGTTTCGTTTACGCTATCATCAATATTGTATTTGTAGCTTGTCCTGTGAGTTTAGCATCCTCTATTGATGGATTCTGATCGAGCATCATAGTAGCACTCTCACGATGACACAACTCCAGCTATGTCGTCTGCCATTTTTGATTGATAGCACTAAATCGGCTACCAACAATCTGAGCACGCCACATTATGAGTTCTAAGACCGCCGATTTCGACTGATGGTCAAAGAATTGCTCTACCATGTGTGATTCTTCTCTGCAACAGCAAAATCGGACAAAAATCATACAGCGTAAAGCCAGTTTCAGGTAGGTGAAGTGTGAACGTGTAATTGGACATCAGAAGATTTACAGTGCTGTTTTTTTTTGTTTTAAAAAAAAGAAGAAGCTGTGTGTGTATAAATCGTGCTGGTGTGACAAAACACGTCTGTTCAGGAGACCGACTGATGACCTTACAAACTTTAGACCCCAAACGAGCCTCAGCTACAAAAACGTTTAACTACGTCAACGTGAATTAGACGGCAGAATTGCAAGAAACCAAACACACTGTACCTCAGTTGTACCCAAATTACATGACCTTCTACACAATGAGGGTTCAATATACAGGGCCTTCACACTCGGACGTACCACACACACACACACACACACACACACACACACACACACACACACACACACACACACTTAACAATCGTTATCTTTAACATCTCCACAACAACAACATCAGATTTGGCAAACCAGGACGAAAGGAAAGTACCGTGTTTCTTTTAAGAACACATGTACACACACACACACACACACATGCTTCCCGTGGTTTGGGTGTATTTATTTGTTCTGTTTTTTCCACATAAGCAGTCAAGAGTATTAATATCTCCTTAAGACAACGAAGCAACTGGACCAGCTTTAGGAAAAAATACTCTGTACTTAATTATAGGTGGCATGGGTGGAGTGTGTGTGTGTGTGTGTGTGTGTGAGAGAGAGAGAGAGAGGGTACATTTGATCTGTACAGGGTGGACAAGCGGACATCCTCAATAAGAGTAACAGAGAGACAAGGTGAAGACCCCACTACACACACACACACACACACACACACACACACACACACACACAGACCCACTATATATATACACTGCCAGGTGAGCACTATTGAGCTCTATTGTTTTAATGTCAGCTCACTATCAAGTTAATTCTTCAGTGTACAGGCTCAAGTCCCACACTTCCCCTCTCTGCACTTGTCCCCTGTTCTTATTTTCCCCATCTACATTTCCTCTCCTCCGATCTCGGTTCTGCACAGACTGAGAGGGAGAGAGAGAGAGAGAGAGAACACCTTCTGTTTGCACGAAGTGTGAGTTTTCCCACCAAACCCGTAGGAGGAAGCTCGGCGCACTTCATCAGCGCCTTTCGGAGATCCTGATAACATCCATCACGACCCGGCGACGTCTCCGTATAAAACGATTGTGCAGGTGTTAAAAAAAACAACATGCTATATCGGGAATAAAAACAAAAATAATGTGATGGATTGGAGCTCTTGTTACTCTTGAAGTTGATCATGTTTCCATGGCGAAGTGTATTATTCCTTTATACCACAGCAATTACAATGACAATGTTTTATTTGGGACATCTGTGGAACAAGTTCTCACTAACCTGAATCCTAACCCCTAACCCTAACCCACGTTATGGCACCTGTAAACGGTAGTTCCTTCACCAGCCTGAGCTTTCTTCTCTGTCTTGAAGTGAAAGCACTCTGAAAACACACAAACGCTCATCCAAAGAAAATCTTTCTGGGAAAAAAACAGAAAAAAATCCTGAATTTTGTATATTGTTTGGAACTAGCAAAGTATTTTGTTAAACAGTTTATTTCATTAGTGATTAGACACCTTATAATTCTAAGATTTTCATAGAGAAATCATCTGGCCTACATCAGTCTGGAAACAAAGGGACATTTTTTTATTTATTACGTCAACGTTTATTTATTTTCTCAGACGTGTTCATAAATCATTCATAAATGTATTTAATTTATTGTTTTTATCTTATAGACAGAACGACCATACCTCAACAGCAAAGCCTAAACAAATCCTGTAACATTTAGGTGTTTTTTTGTTTTTTTTTTAATTTCTCATGTGATAGTGTAAGTGGGTGACAGCTTCACTCCACTTAGCTCGGTTTTTCCGACTCCCAGCTATTTGATGTGTGTTAACGATCATCGGGATACAGCGCCGGGACTTCAGAAGGTCGCAGCACGTAGTGAGGATGTGGCCGAGTTTCCTCAGATCCACTGACAGAATCATAACCCTGCGTTTGATTCTTTCATCCTGCGTCCAACTGGAACACGGCGGCCTCTGAGCTGCCCGCTTCGCTAATTTCTCCCACCTAGCATTGAATTTGCGTCTTTTATATGCTGGCCCTTTCTAGAAGAAATCGAGTAAAGTAATACCAATCTACGGTACAGTGTTGCTGGAAAGTCTATGAACGCTTTCGAATTTTCTGAATAAATTTGACCTAAAACATCATCATATTTTCATGCAAGTCCTAAAAGGAGATAAAGAGAACCCAATTAAACAAATGAGACAAAAATATTATACTTGGTCGTTTATTTATTGAGGGAAATGATCTAAGATTACATATCTGTGAACGTGTGTTTTCAGTATCTGGTGTGAGCTCCTTGTGCAGTAATAACTGCAGATTAACGTTTCCGGTAACTGTTGATCAGTCCTGCACATCGGCTCGGAGGAATTTTATCCCGTTCCTCAGTGCAGAACAGCTTCAACTCTGGGATGTTGGTGGGTTTCCTCACATGAACTGCTTGCTTCAGGTCCTTCCACAACATCTCTATTGGATTAAGGTCAGGACTTTGACTTAGCCGTTCCAAAACATTCACTTTATTCTTCTTTAAGAATTCTTTGGTAGAACGACTCGTGTGTTTAGGATCGTTGTCTTGCTGAAGTTTCTCTTCAGATTCAGTTCATGGACAGATGTCCTGATATTTTCCTTTAGAGTTCGCTGGTATCATTCACAATTCATTGTCCCATCAATGATGGTGAGTCATCCTGGCCGAGATGCAGAAAAACAGGCCCAAAGCTTGATACCACCACCACCATGTTTCACAGATAGGAAAAGGTTCTTATGCTGGAATGCAGTGTTTTCATTTCTTCAAACGTAACGCTTCTCATTTAAGCCAAAAATCTATTTTGGTTTAATCCATCCACATAAAATGTTTCTAATAGCCTTCTGGCTCATCCACATGATCTTTAGCAAACTGCAGAAGAGCAGTAATGTTCTTTTTGGAGAGCAGTGTCTTTCTCCTTGCAACCCCGCCATGCACACCATGGTTGTTCAGTGCTCTCCTGATGGTGGACTCATGAACATTAACATTAGCCAATGTGAGAGAGGCCTTTAGTTTTTTAGAAGTTCCTCTGGGTTCCTCTGTGACCTCGTGGACTATTACATGTCTTGTTCTTGGAGTGATCTTTGTTGGTCTCAACTCCTGGGGAGGGGAACAATGGTCTTGAATTTTCTCCATTTGTACACAATCTGTCTGACTGTAGATTGGTGGAGTCCAAACTCTTTAGAGATGGTTTTGTAACCTTTTCCAGCCTGATGAGCTTCAACAACTCTTTTTCTGAGGTCCTCAGAAATCTCTTTTTGTTCGTGCCGTGATACACTTCCACAAACACGTGTTGGGAAGATCTGACCTTGATAGATCCCTGTTCTTTAAATAAAACTAAGCGCTCACTCACTCACACCTGATCATCTGCCCATTGATTGAAAACACCTGACTCTAATTTCACCTTCAAATTAAACTGATAATCCTACAGGTGCACATACTTTTTCCCTTCACAGATATGTAATATTGGATCATTTTCCTCAAAAAATATTTTTGTCTCATTCTGATGATGTTTTAGGTCATATTTATACAGATACAGAGCCCTCCATTAATATTGGCACCCTTGGTAAATATGAGCAAAGACGACCGTGAAAAATTGTCTATATTGTTTAACCTTTTGATCTTTTGATAAAAAAGAAAAATCACAAAAATACTCAGCCAATAATTGTTGCACACCTATATTTAACCTGTATTCTAAAAGGTTTTTATTTAATTTTATAAACCTGTGTTGTGTTGTGTTTGATATCCATGAGCGCCAGTGATATCCATGAGTGTTTTTGTGAATTTTCTGAACAAAAGATCAAAAGCCTTCTTTGCTTATATTTACCAAGGGTGCCAATATTAATGGAGGGCACTGTAGATAGAAAATTCTACCTTTCATGCACCACTGTATTTAAATTAAGGGCAGAATTTCCACTTGTGTAAAGTATGTAAGTTCAACAATGTACGTTGAGTGAACAGTGATGGAGTGTCTTTAACTGAAACAGGTAGTTGGAACCTGTCAATCACGTGCGTTCATGATGTTTTCCACGATGTTCTTCCTTTGAGATCCCACTCACATCGTGACAAGTTTCTGACCCCAACCTTAACCCGAAGGTGTAGGAGGAAGGTTAGAGCCGGGTCCTCAAACAAACAAACTACTAACACTAACACTGACACTATGTACTGTACCCCGTGTCCACTCCAAGAACACGTCGCCGTGTGCTGAGATTCAGATAATTTACGGCGTCTCTTGGGCAGCGCTTGGAGGGAAGCATGTCAGCGCGGCTGCTGAGGGGAGGATTCGCACAACGCAGAGAGAGAGAACGAAACAATAGCGCAGAGTCTGATGAACAGCAGCGGGAGGCCGACCTTTGGCCCTCAGAAGCGCCCAGCACCGCCTGTTTACGTAAACGGGGCCCCGCTTCATGCACCGGCCAATCAGGAAGAGGCGTCGCAGGAAAAGGCAAAGAGGCGGCAAAGGTCTGACACGGGGCAAGCTCAAGACAACAAGCCTATACACGCGTACGGCACAACACAATGAACTCATTCTACCCATAATTCACATCCCATCCCATAATTCCCCCCTCTCTCTCTCTCAGGAATATTTTTCTGCAACTGTCAGTGCTCCAGGATTCGGTACACGCAGTTCCCGGAGTTTCTGAGTTCCAATTCGGCTCTTTTATGGGCATTAGTGTGTCTATGAGCGATATTTTATTTGGCTCGTAGTAACAGATTGACGTAAGTGATACGACTCAATGATGAGAAAGCGATTAAAACCAGAAAAAGAAAGAAATACAAATTAATGTCATGGTTTTACACCAGACTCTGGAATTTTTTCTTTAGAATTTTTATTCTTTTTAATTCAGGAATATATGATAAGTGAAGTTTATAGAAAAAAGGTTATTTTGTGTAACCCTGTTACCTTTATGACAACACTTTTACCCTCGTGTCAAGCCCATTATCCATTTCTCAACTCTATTACTCTTGTGTAAACCCTGTTACCCTTATATCATCCCTGTTACCCTTATATCATCCATTACCCTTATGACAACTATGTTACCCTCATGCCAATCCCATTACCCCTTTCTCAACTGTTATCTTGTGCTGTTACCCTTATGACAACCCTGTTACTCTGATGTCGACCCTGTTACCATCACGTCTTATGTCACTTTTGTTACTCTTATGTTATCCCTGTTATTATGATTTTCACGTACACATGGGCTGTATCCCAAATAACTCTGTAATATTTATATAAGTGCACTACGTAGCATATGAAATAATGGCTTATGTATTCTGTGTGGAGATTTTGGGAACATAACCGACGCAGTGATGTGAAATAAATGTATAACCACAAATTAGCGCACTAAATAATGTGTCAGGGCAGACGTTATTGACATTATGACACACTGTGTATGTAGGTTATGCGGGTTCGGATGCGGCCTGTAACGTGACACTGGCGCCCTCGTGTGGCCGAGAGCAGGTAGTGCACGCCCCTGTGCTTGGTTTAACATTCACTTTGCATATTTTAACAGCATGAAGGGCCAGCAGTTTAGTAATTTCCGGACACCAGAATGTTCTAAATACCTAAAATACCTCATAATTCAAGCCTCAGCTACCTGTTCCTTAGTTGACGTGCCAGATTGTTTTGCTTGTTTGTTTGATAATGTTGAAACTCACATCATCAGAACGAAACAAAGCAGCGCTTGTGTCCATCCATCCATTTTTCCGTACCGCTTATCCTACACAGGGTCGCGGGGGAACCCGGAGACTATCCCAGGGGAACTCGGGACGACACAAGGCGGGGCGCAATCGCACAGCCGTTCAGACGATACGGACGATTTACAAACGCCTAACAGCCTGCAGCGCATGTGTTTGGACCAGGGGAGGAAACCGGAGTACCTGGAGAAAACCCCCGAGAGCATGGGGAGACCGTGCAAACTCCGAGCACGCAGGGCAGAGGCTGGATTCGAACCCCCGACCCCGAAGATTGGCGAGGTGAACGTTAAATCTAGACCACTGACGCTACATTTTGCAGAGGAAAATATATTCCGACCTGCGAATTACCAGCACCGTCGTGAGTCGAATGCAGCGTCAGCTTGCTTCGCGAATATGATAAGCACACTTTTTTGTCGTTGTTCTTACGTACGACAAACTTGAACAATCGAATCCGCCGATGAAGATAGTACGAGCATACACACACACACACACACACACATTTTTTATATATATATATATATATATACATACTCAGACACACACACATTATATATATATATATATATATACATATATATATATATATATATATATATATATATATATATATATACATACACAGACACACACACATTATATATATATAGACATACTCAGACACACACACATTATATATATATACATATATATATATACATATATATATACATATATATATACATATATATATATATATATATATATATATATATATATATATATGTGTGTGTGTGTGTGTGTGTGTGTGTGTGTGTGTGTGTATACACACACACACACACACATACATACTGCCTGTTTTTGTTTTGTTTTTTCTGGGGGGGGGGGGGGGGGGGGGGGGGGTCCTTTGGGAGCTGAATGAATCGGCTCTTATGGATAAGCTGAGCCGAGTGCACTGTAAAATATGGTGGTGGATCTTTCAGCAACTGGAGGTGGTTGCCTCTGCCAAGAGGTTAAGACTTGGCTGTAGAATAGATGGATCATTTAACTGAGATACTGAGCCAAAATGTGCATCCAAACATATAGAGATACCGTGTGAGCAGGTGTGCGTGTGTGCGCGCGCACTGCACGCGCGCGCAGAGCGTCAGTCGGCGGCGGCACTCCCGGACCGAGCATCATCATCATCATCACCTTCACCAGCCGCGCGCTTCAATCCATCACGGAAATGTGACTGAATTTCGATCCCTGAGACAAAATACAAAGCTTCCGGTTTATTTCTATATTGTTATCAGCTACGACTATCAGGGCCCCGGTGTGAAAGGGAGAGGAGGGTTAAACCGGAAGCGCGATTATGAGAAAAGGGAGCGGGTTGTTTGCGTCGCGCGCGGAGATGAGGCGGGGGGCGGCGGTGGTGGTGGTGAGGTGAGGTGCTCCGGAATCGTTGCTGCTCTCTGGCCGAGCGTCGTTGTGTTTTAACGGACCCCCCCTCCACCCCCTCTCCATCCTCTTCATCCTCCTCATCATCATCATCAGCCTCCCCCCTCCATACCTCCCCACCACCACCACCACCACCATTTTGCGTTTCAGTACACCGGCTTTTTCAGATGCGGCTGCTTTGAGAAGGTAACTGACGGATCTGTGCGCGGTGCCATGACGGGCTGCTCTCCGGTGGGCTCCACTCGGGCCGGTTAGCGGCCTGCACCGCGGCCCCGGTGTCGGAGCGGGACAGCGCGCGCATCTCTAATCGCTTAAAATCTCAGGGATTAAAAATAAATAAATAAACAACAGAGAAAACAATTAACAAAAAAAAAAAGAAGAAGAAGAAGAAGCGAAATGTCCTCTCGGTCTGCTTTGCCGTCTGCCACCGACCGGAGCTCGGATCACGTAAGTGCACGTTCATATCATCCCCCAGGTGCGCACTCGCGTAACAGTGTTTATTTCCCTGCTTTATTTTACCTCGCGAGATAGCAGGCCTTCGTTAGCTTACATGGCTAAAGGGAGAAGGGGAGGTGGAGGGGGAGAGATAGAGAGAGGGGGGGGGCATCCTTGAATGTGTGTGAACGACAAAAAGAAAAAGAAAAAAAGAACGGAGCTGCACGAGATACTCGAGGAGCGGTCCCCGTTTTCATCCGGGCTACGCTCCAAAACCGCAGAGGCTCCTCTCCTACTAAACAGTATGCTAGTGCTGTTCAGACGCCTGTGCAGTTAGTGCATACTAGCCTACTAAGTAGTATGTCAATATAGGAGGCTACACGTATGCGGTTTTGGAACGTAGCCATGGCGACCGATTAGAACGCGGCCGTCGGTGCTGAACCGTTTGTCATGTTTATACGCTACGTGCTGCACTAGCATACTACATACTAATACTACATACTAATACTACATAAGCAGTACGGTAGTGCTCAGTATTCCCAGAATGATACCAGCTAGCCTCTATCTCTCTCACACACACACACTGACTAACTGTCAATCAAATTCACTCCTGTCAGAATTACCTCAGACTGCTTCATTTTTTCATGCAGGGTGTTTTGAGAAAATGGCTAACTTGAGGTTTGAAGCCAAAAAAAAAAAAAGATGTCCAAAGTCGTTTGATATGGGCTTTAAAGCAGTTAAAAAGCTCTTTAGCTTTCATTTTGGAACAGAACATCAATGTAAATACACTACAGCAATGGCGTGACTAGTTAGCTAGCTAGCATAAATCGTTTGTAGCTAGCAAGGTGTCACAGCCAACTGGGATTAAAAACAAACAAACAAACAAACAAAAAACACTTGAGGAAATGATTAATATTTGATAATAAGCGACCCGGTCCGTGTTGTGTGTACTCTGAGCTAACAAACTGTTTTGACTTGTAAAAGATATGTAATATGGATGTAACCAAACATGAATATGTTATTTGGGATGAATATATAATCTAAACATGGATACAACTAGGAGGTGCACTATTTGTTTTTGGGTTTTATTTTTCTTTCCAGACCAGAAACAGGACGCAAGAAAAGTGTTGCACGAGCAGGGAGGTTTTTACTTTAATGCATACTATATTAACCGCGGACCGATAGTGGATTTTACCGATACCGAGAACTAAGTCGGGCGGTACCCGCCGATAACCGATTAACCAACCGATAGTTTTTAAAATCGATACTGAATGAAAACGTAACACTCGAAGTAAAATATTGCTGACCTTTATCAAATAAAAAAAATAAAAACAGTACGGACTGTCCCAGGAAAATGCACTGTACTTTTTAAATGAAATACATATATAAATATTGTAATATATATTAACTATTAAGAAATATTAAAGTAAATAAAAGACATACATCCAAACTGAACCAGAAAGCAACACTCCAAATAATAAATAATGATAGAGACGTCCAGAATGAATCAAAAAACACTTCAAATGACACAACAAAATTTGTCATCGATAGTTTTTATTTCTTAACTATCGGTGTGGATTCGATCAATCGGTCAACCACTATTCCATACGCAGGCAAGCAGTCAGGTATAACGCACGTGGGAAAAACAAAGATATGCGCATTCGTTCATCCTTAGTAACTGCCTGGTCAGGGTGTATGTTATTTAAATCAAGCTACTAATTTGATCTACAGGCAGATACAAAAACAAAACAAAAATCATAATCATGATTTTTTTTTTTTTAAATAGTCCCACACACGCCTGAGACCAATTAACTCGAGTGATGTAGCTGAGGTTGAAGTGCTATCAGAGCCAGAATTCACACACCATGATTGGTGGCATAGTGGTAGGGTTCATATTTCATTTGATCAATTTAATTTTACTACAGATATGAATATTTGTCACACTAAGCAGATACAAATAGTGACATTGTGTTAGCATATACCATAATGCATATACTAGTACCATATACATTGTGAAGTGTCCTCTATTGAATATATATGGTGACATACTGTACTACTATTTAGCATCATACTGACGGTGTCATAAAGTACAATGGGGTTTGATTTTAACTAACAGAAATCAATTAGCGGCATGTGACTGTCCATTTGTGCTTTGTTCGGTTTATTTATGGAATATTAATCTGTGATTAGTTGTGATTAAATACATATTTCATGATTGCTGGCTACACATGGGGTGAATTAGTAATAGGGGAAGCCTCTGGCTCTCGGTCCTGCTGTAACAGCTTACCATGAGCTGAGTCAGGTGTGTTCCAAGCCTGTGACTTTGCTCGTATGAATGATTAACGACTGCAGATTAGCTCGCTAAGCCCTCGTCTTACACACCTGAGCCTGATTTTCAGAGGCTTCTCGGTATTATAACAAGGTTAGTGAAGTTGTGTGTGGGGTTAGCATAGAAGCCAGCACGTTATATGGGAAGATGGAAGGGGTTAGTGTTAGTGTTTTAGTGGTGAATGATAGTGTGGGTTTGCTTTAGTGGTAGTGTGGTAGGGGTTAGTGGTTAGTTAAAGTGTGGTTGAGATGATTGTTAATGCAGTACTGGTTAGTGATAGTGTGATAAGGGTTAGTAGAAAAGTGATAGGTGTTAGTGTGGAACTAGTTAGTGATGGTGTGAGGGGGCTAGTGTTTTAGGGGCCAGTAATAGTAATGGTAGGGGTCAGTGGTAGTGTGGTAGGTGTTAGGTTTGGTGTTTTCTTGCTCAGTGGTACTGTGGTTGGAGTTAGCATTAGTGTTTTAGGGTTTGTTGATGGTGTGGTGGGGTTAGTGTTTTAGGATCAGTGTTAATGTAGTTGGGAAAGTGTAGTAGGGGTTAGTGTAGTGTGGTGCACTGCTTATTGATATCGTGCTTGGGTTTAGTGTAAGTGCAGCACTGGTTACTGATAGTGTGAAAGGGGTTAGTGTTTGTGTGGAACAGGATAGTGTGATGGGGCTTAGTGTTGCCAGGGATTAGTGATTGTCTAATAGGGGTTAGTCATAGTTCATTATATAGCAGTATATATCACGGGTTAGTGATTGTGTAGTAGGGGTTAGAGATAGTCTAGTAGGGGCTAGTGAAAGTGTTTTAGGAGTTAGTCATAGTGTGATAGGGGTTAGTGATCTCGTGGAAGGGGTTAGTGATATCGCAGTAGGGGTTAGTGATCGTGTAGTAGGGGTTAGTGATAGTCTGGTAGGGGTTAGTGATAGTAGTGTAGGGGTTAGTGTAGTGTGGTGCACTGTTTATTGATATTGTGGTTGGGTTTAGTGTAAGTGCAGGACCGGTTGCTGATAGTGTGATAGGGGTTAGTGATAGTGAAATAGGGGCTAACCCCCTACTTAGTGTTGTAGTGTGTAGTATTTTAGGGGTTAGTAATATTGGGCCAGGCTACAGGGTGAGTGTAACCAGAGTGAGTGGATAAGCATAGACACAGTAAGCATAGACAACATAATCTAATGATATTCATCCAGATATTAGATAATTAAATTCTATCTCTCTCACTCTCTCTCTCTCTCACTCTCTCTCTGTGTTGTTATTCTGTGATCATGTGATCGTGTGTAGCATGGCACAGATGGTGGGTATTGTGTGTGTGTGTGTGTGTGTGTGTGTGTGTGTGTGTGTGTGTGTGTGTGTGAGAGAGAGAGAGCGCGATAGAGAGCTCCCCTCACCCCCATGGCGTCGCAGTGGAGTGAATTTAGAAACCTTGAGTATGTGTTGTTCTGTTGCCAGAATGCATTTCACTAATTTCACTACTATTCGAATTTACATAATGTTTCTGTTTTCAGAGGCATAAAAAAAAAATCACAAATGTTAAAAGAGCATTGAGTCACTTGATCTAGGACAAGGCTCTGAATAAATAACCATACAAATAGTATAGTTTCACACATTAACTTAGTTTTGTGTTATTTTTAAAAAGAAAATCAACCAACAGTGTATGTAATGTGATATTAGTTATTTATAGTTTTATGAGTTACGTACCGTATAATTATGTATATGTTGTTAACAATTTCCAGTCTTTTTCTGTGGCTGAGTTTCACATTTCAGGTTTAATGTGATATATTTAAGAGGAAACCTTTAAAAAATCAGGAACATGTCTTTTGTTTATCACTCTTTACCCTTAATGGAAGACGGTCCATCTCTGTGTGTTCATGCTTTTTGCCACAGCCAGGCTAATCAATATCATAATTAATCGGATTATCAATATCACTTAGCCTGAATGGAATAATGCATTAACATATCAGGCCCTGTGTGTGTGTGTGTGTGTGTGTGTGTGTGTGTGTGTGTTTCCAACAAGCTCCTTGGCTTTGTCCTATTTTAAATGTGTACATTCAGATTTTGCTGACTGACAGATGCCTGTGGTCTGTAAGGCAAATCGTCAGCAAATCGTAAATTTAGCATGAAAAATATTTTATTTGCAAACTAAAAGGATTTTTAACAGCATAAACTAAGCGAACAAGCGACCTAAATGCACCACTGCGCTTAAACATTAGCTAATCTCAGTATCGATATCAGTAGCAATCTGGCGTTATATAACTAGCAAGCTTGCTAATGTTAGATCAGTTCTTTTCTTTTGTAGTTGATACTGAAAGCCATGTTTGGTAGGAAGGTAGCTAACACCATTAGATTAACTTTTATTTAAAGCATCCAAGTTTGTTAGCAAGCTAGTTAACATTAGCGAAACTGGCTAATTAAAGAGAGTGACTAGCAGTGTGATAGCAGGCTAGATAGCTTTAGGCTAGTTTCGTACATTGTGTAATTGAAGTCAGTGTTTTATACTAAAAAGTAGCTATAACTCTGATTATAATTCTCATTTTGTCCCTTCATCCCCATGCAGCATGCGTCTCTGGCGGCGAGCCGTTCGGAGAAGGGCACTAGCGTGTCGAGTCGTTCCCTCGGCGCGCGCTGCCGCAACTCCGTGCCCTCGTGCCCGGATGAACCCCACATCGGCAACTACCGGCTCCTCAAAACCATCGGCAAGGGCAACTTCGCTAAAGTGAAACTGGCTCGCCACGTCCTCACCGGCCGAGAGGTGAGAGCATGGCTCCGTTCCGATTCACATCGCATAACCACGCCCAATTCGCATTAGCAATTGTACTCCACGGTCTTACTCTCTAATGTGAGGCTTCGTCAGCTGAGAACACGTCCTGATTTTTGCCTGTGTAAGTCGATCAAACAGTGACCATATGACGTTGATAGTTCACCTAGCATTAGCTTGGTTGCTAGTAGTTTTAATTTAGCTAATGTACTCAATTATTAAGTAAAATTCAACCCAGCTAGCATGATAGTTAAATCGGTTACTGAATTGAATTGAGTTAGCCTAGCATTGACTAGCATGCTAGGTAATCCGGTTAGTGGTTTTATTTACAAAATAAACAAATTTACATGATATTAGCTGGCTCGGTACTTACGCAATGTTTAGATACCTGCCGCAGAAGTATTATTAGCAGTAGCTAGTATCTGACTAGTTTATAGATAATACAGCTATTAAGCAGTTCAGCTTTGCATGGAGTTGCAGTAAAAGCTGGTCAGTACAACAAGATAGCGAGAAAGCTGAATGAGTCGGACTCAGACCTTTCACACGTGCGACTGACTTCACAGTCTGACAGATTTGTCGCCGGATGCCAGCGTGTGAAGTCTCAGTACGCACAGACTTCCCGAGTGTCAAGATCAAACGTGTCGTTCATCTGTAAAACCGAGATGAGCCGTTAAAGCAAGAGGACGCGCTTACTTTTGGGCATGTTGCCCTTATTGTATGAATCATATGCGGATTTTCGAACAATGCCATATTTATCTGCAGCCTGTTGGCAAGCGCTTAAATTCCTACAGTGCGCGCTAAGTCTAAATTAGCATCCTTTAACAGGAGAGCTGGCATTAAAATCTAATTTAGACGAGGTCCTGTTTATTACAAATATAGCCGATGAACCGAGACGTGTTTGGGTGTCGTCGTACACGTGTACGTCTTTAGTTAAGCGGCGACGCTAAAAGACGTCATTAATGTCCACGGTTTTAAAAAATAACAGTGATATTTTATATTTAAATTTGTGAATTTCACTTCTAACTTTAACGTTGAGGAGGTGGGGCCTGGTAAGGGGGCGGGGATACGAACTTGTCTTGGGGAAGGGGAGTGTTGGAATATAATTCCCACCTTTTGAAAAAACCATCAACGTCAACTTTCGAGTGGGAATTACGAGTTTTTGGGAGCATTCTTCGCATACAGAGAAAATTATGACCTAATATATACATATTTATTATTGTACAAAACATGTTGAACAATGTTTACTGCCAATTTTAAATCTGTAACATTCCTGGGTTCAGCTACACGATGAAGATTTGCTCATGGTTGTAGTCGACATTAAAATCCCACTTGATGCGTTTTGAGGCGAATATTTACGCAAGATTCCGGGTCAGATAGACACCAATCATGGCTGACCCAGTATATTTGGAGTAAAGGGCAGTTTGATTACTTTTAGCATCTTCAGGAACTAATCGTACTTATTTGTACATGTTTCAGGTTGCAATAAAGATAATCGACAAAACTCAGCTGAACCCAACCAGCCTGCAAAAGGTAAGCGAGTCGCTGTTGTGCTCCGTGTCGGCTTTTACGACATGAAGCTAACTGAATAATTAGCCCCTACAATAAACGCTGCAGTGGGTGTTCATTTAATACCAGCTTTGTTACAGTGTTTTTCTGGAGATCTGCAGATACATATATTGTATACGCATACATCGATCAGTCTTAACATTAAACCTTGGACAGGTGAAGTTCCAGCTGTTAAGGGGGTGGGATTTATTTGTTTGGTAGCAAGTGAACAGTCAGTTCTCGAAGTTGATGTGTTGGAAACAGGGAAAATGGGCAAGCGTAAGGATCTGAGTGACTTCGACAAGGGCAAAATTGTGATGGCTAGACCTCTTGGTCAGAGCATCTGGGAAACCTCGGGTCCTGACCTTCATGTGGATGTTAGTTTGACACGTATCACCTACCTAAACATTGTTCCAGACCGAGTACACCCCTTCATAGCAACGGTATTCCCTCAGCAGGATGATGCGCCCTGAGACACTGCAAAAATTGTTCAGGAACGGTTTGAGGAACATGACAAAGAGTTCAATTTGTTGACTCGGCCACTGAATTCCTCAGATCTCAAGCGAGCGTGTGTGGGATGTGCTGGACAAACAAGTCCGATCCATGGATCTTACAGGACTTAAAGGATCTGCTGCTAACGTCTTGGTGCCTTCAGAGGTCTTGTGGAGTCCATGCCCCGACGGGTCAGAACTGTTTTGGTGGCACAAGTGGAACCTACAGATGACGGATGGATGGATGAATGAATGGATAGACAGATGATGGACAGATGGATGGATGGACAGTTGGATGGATGGATGAATGAATGGATAGACAGATGACAGATGGATGGATGGACAGTTGGATGAATGAATAGATAGACAGATGACGGATGGATGGATGGATGAATGGACAGTTGGATGGATGAATGAATGGATAGACAGATGACGGATGAATGGGCAGACAGGTGACGGATGGATGGATGGACAGCTGGACAGACTGACAGATGAAAGGATGGATATTTGGACATAGATGGATGCATGGATAGATGAATGGACGGACAGCCAAACGGACACTAGAATCGATGGACAAATTAATGGACAGGTGGATGGACAGATGAAAGGACTGACAGTGGGATATATGGATGGATGCATGAGTGGGTTCATGGATGGATGCATGGCGTAATATTCTAGTCAATCGTTGCTCTGTTCATTGTAAGTTTGCTCTGTGACTCATCTCTTTCCCAACAGATGGGTGTGTAAACACACACACACACGCACACACACACACACACAGCCAATGACGGGGATCAGAAGCTTTGCCGTGATCCATTCACACTGAGCTAATGCTAAACTAACCACTCCATGTTCTCTCTGTTTCAGCTAGTTCATTTCTAGCTAGTTGCTAAGTAGTAGTTAGCACTAAGTCAACCAAGTTAGCGGTAATAGAGACTTTTTGGGCTTTAGGACTGGTGCTGGAAGTGTGTGTGTGTGTGTGTGTGTGTGTGTGTGTGTGTGTGTGTGTGTGTGTGTGAGAGTCAAAACGTTTCTGCTACAAATTACAGCACACAAATGACTGTCTTTCCACCGTGCCATGCTTGTCATTAGACACGCTCCTGACAACCTGCTGACCTGTCGTTTCTCCTTAGTGTAGGACAGTCCAGAGAGAGGACTTCACACACACACACACACACACACACACACACACACACAGAGAGAGAGAGAGAGAGAGAGAGAGAGAGAGAGAGAGAGAGTTGACGCAATGCCGTTTCTGCACCGAGCACGGCGCTAATGCACAGCAGCAATCAGCCGCAGCACAGCTGCGCTAACCTTGCTGGAAGATTCCATCATGATCGCATCATGTTTGCACAGCCCTGATTTATCCCCTGCGAGTGCGTCTCCGCTGCAAGACTCAGCACTAATAAATCAGCTTTTATGCCAGTTCGGGACTCTTGGAAGGTTGCCGGCAGGCTCTGTGACGCACGTCTCCTGATTTTTCCGAGGCGGCGGACAGCGAAGCGCACGTCGAGCATTTATGATTAGCGAACTGAAACCATGCCAGAATCTTCCTGAACACCTGCATTCATACTAGTTACTGTCCCAAACGTCTCGTAAAGTAAAGGTGTGCGTGTGACTGTTTAAAAATAAATAAATAAATTTATACCTATCCCCAAGTTTGCACCTACTTGTGCGATTTTCCGATTCTTGGAATATAAAATAATAACCACGGTGAGTGCGAACAGAACAAATCAGTTACCGATGATGAACGAGTGCAAGCCGTGAACGCCTCACGCAGCAGCATGCACGCACCGTGAGCACTCTCCTGGCGTTACGGTGCGATCAGCTAGTTTGTTTAGTATGGACCCTTTGCAGGAATGTCTCGTGGCACGTGGTTGTATGTACTAATGAACGTGTAATGAAAACCAAACGTGTGTTGAGTCATTTTGGAGGACGTTCCGATCGAAGTAGGAAGTGCTGAGAGCCAATCAGATTGCTTCCTTCAGCATTCTGAAGCTCGTGGCCAGAAAAGTGTACAGGAGATATAAGTTAGCACTTGTACAAGAATGTTGTCGTTTTGAAGAAACCCCCTTCTAGCAGAACTAGCGGTTATATTTCAGATGTTCCTTTTTGTGTTCAAGGGACTGATGCACTGGGAGTGTGTCGAGGAAGGACCAATGTGGTGGCCTTGCATGTGTGTGTGTGTGTGTTGGAGATGTCGAGGTCGACAGCTGCGGTCCTCCACAGGCCCCAACTAACCCCACCCCCCACCCCCCACCCCCCCACCCCCCAGTGTCTCAATCTGAGCCCTGTGTAGCACACACACACACACACACACACACACACACACAGCACTTCTGTAAACCATGTCATGTATTTTTGCTGATACATTGATATGCAGACCTATAGATTAGTTGGTGCAGATTAGCATATTGGCGTGTAGCACTGAAACCAAGATGGCCGCTGCGATCTGACTGCTGTGAGGCTGCAGCTTCTGAAATGAATAAGAAGGCTAATCCATCAAATGGATGAGTGAATTATTAATTAAACAATATCTTTACTCTCGGCAGAACATCCTGAGCTGCTGAATTGTTTATGACTGAATGGCGACGGCCGTTCCTGAACGGTATTTCGTTACGCAAACAACGTCGGCTTACATTTAGACGAATAATTGAACAAACATGAGACCCTGATTATTCCCCCTCCACCTGTTCTTATTCACACGCCATTAATCTCTTAACCACATACCGCATTTCTCTGGAGTGGAACTGTTTCTGCCTGCGTCATTTTGGTGTATGAGTAAGAGATAATGCTCAAAGAAGCATCCAGATATCACCTCAGCCAACATTCCTAGCTAGCTACCTTGCTAACGGTGGTTAGCAGTCTTACTTGATAGAGAAGCAGAAAATGTGAAAACATGTAGTGGTTAATCTTTTTCATATTGTTAATAAATCATAGTCAAATCAAAGGTGTAACATAGATAACTATTGTGTGTGTGTGTTTCTTTTACATACATACGCTATAAAAGCTACGAATGATGTGTGAGGTAACTAGCGAGCTAATTTACCTCAGCGGACTGATTTATAAATCACAAATGCGTCACTCAGTCACATTCCTAAATAAATCCCCTCCACATAGGTATGTAGTAATACACAGTTTGTGGTTTTATTATATTTAGTCCTGTTTCTATTTGTGTAGCTTATGGGTTTAAAACAGAGCTACCTGCGCTTAGCTTTGCCGTTACTATGGTTACGATGTGAGGCAGGTTTTTACCGTGCCTGTCAGTCTCAGAGTGGGAGGTGTTTCCTTTTTTGTCTGTCAGTCACATTGAAGTAGGCGTGGCCTCTGTTATATTCACTGTCTGGGGCGCAGCTGAGATATTATTAACCAAGCAGCGAATCGTTAACTACATTTCCCAGAATCCTTCGGGAGCAGGAACCATTTAATTAAAGTTACGCTAACTGACTGCTGAAGCGTGGCGTAGCTGGTAGGTTAGTTCCCACCGTGTTTGTGTTGTGGCTTCCTGACTGCTGCGCACGTATCCCATCATCCCCCCCGGCTCAGCTGGACCAGCACTCGGTCTCCTCACAGGGGTTTCCATGGCAACAGGGCCGATCTATAGGATCCTGCCTGAGGATAAGAGAGGAGGAAAGAGGAGGAGTGGAACAGAATGTGTTTGTCTGTGTGTGTGTGTGTGTGTGTGTGTGTGTGTGTGTGTGTGTGTGTGTGTGTGTAAACCAGCTAAAGTGCAGTTGTGTAGGGCACCCATGCTAATAGAGTCTCATGTTCCTGTTTTCTTCCTTGAGTGTGTCTTTGTGTGTATGTGTGTGTGTATCAGTCAGTGTGTGTGTGTGCGTATCAGTGAGTCAGTCTGTATGTATGTATGTATGTATGTATGTGTGTGTGTATGCATATATATATATATATATATATATATATATATATATATATATATATATATATATATATATATGTATGTGTGTGTGTGTGTGTGTGTGTGTGTGTGTGTTCTTACCATGTTCCTGTCATTTTTTTTGCAGCTATTTCGTGAGGTGCGGATCATGAAGGCTCTTCGTCACCCCAACATAGGTAACACACACACACACACACACACACACACACACACACACTTACTTTGATTAGTGCATAAGCTCATTGTGTAACTGACATACTTATGCACACACACATCTAAACATCTATTTGTATCTGTCTGTCTGTCTGTGTCTATCTATCTCTCTCTATCTAACTGTCTCTCTCTCTATCTAACTGTCTGTCTCTCTCTAACTGTGTCTGTCTCTCTATCTATCTATTTTTCTATCTGTCTACCTGTCTGTCTGTCTGTCTGTCTGTCTGTTGTGATCTGAGTTTGAAGATTTTTCCTTTAATTGAGTTTTTGTGCTACTTTAATATAAAGGTTAATGTTGGTGTATTATATTATATTATATTTATATTGTATTTATATTATATTATTTATATATATATATGTGTGTATATATTTCAGTGCAACTGTTTGAGGTGATCGAGACAGAAAAAACGCTTTATCTAGTCATGGAGTACGCTAGCGGAGGTAAGTCCATCAGAAACATTTTACACCTTCAACACTATGCTTTTCAGGTCTCTATTTCCTGTCACTGTCCGTGTGCTCGCTGGGGAGATCTTTCGGGGGATTATAATCTTCATAATGCCCCGTTAGTGACGTGATAGTGTCGATGATATTAAAACAGACTTGTTTCATTAGGCGAGGTGTTTGACTACCTGGTGTCTCATGGGAGAATGAAGGAGGTCGAGGCGAGAGCCAAATTCAGACAGGTGAGTCTGCGCTCAACCTTCATGTCCGCTGCTGGTTTCCGCACGTTCCTAATGTGACGTGTGGTTCTTTAAATAACGTCCTGCGACCAATCGGAATCCAGAACTCCACATCGCTGACATGGTTTCGTATTTTTGTGTGCAGATCGTCTCGGCTGTTCATTACTGTCACCAGAAGAACATCGTTCACAGGGACCTGAAGGTAAGTTGCTAGCTTACGAGAACGTGCGGTCGGCTAGTTTGCATAACGCTAGCTGGCTTGCTGAACTCGGCTTTAACAAGGCTGCCGTGAAAGACCGTTAACGTAACTTTAGCTAGCTAGCTCTAAAACATGCCTGCGGGGTTTACTTAGCGAGGTGTGCGTACTGTACCGCAGCTCAGCTAACACGATACTGCGTTTAAACAGACGGCTAGTATCAGCTAATGCAACAAGGTTCTTACGAGCTAGCTAAAAATAACACCTAGCTCAGTTATTAGATACTTAACATTTTAAGTTTTTTTTTTCTCTCTTTCACTCTAATTACTTTTCATTTTACTCAGTATTTCACTTTCTGGCTACCATCTGCTTCTCTCTCTCTCTCTCTCTCTCTCTCTCTCTCTCTCTGCGCAGGCGGAGAACCTGCTGCTGGACGCCGACTCCAACATAAAGATAGCGGATTTCGGCTTCAGTAACGAGTTCACGTTGGGGAACAAGCTGGACACGTTCTGCGGCAGCCCGCCCTACGCCGCGCCCGAGCTCTTCCAGGGCAAGAAATACGACGGGCCCGAGGTGGACATTTGGAGTCTGGGGGTCATCCTGTACACGCTGGTTAGCGGCTCGTTGCCCTTCGACGGACAGAACCTCAAGGTCAGGGGTCAAGTCCTAATTTTCCCCGTTCTTCCTTGTGACCCACTTCGCAAATCTGCGTACGCTCTTTCCCGAGCTCCCTTCCACCCTTTGCTAACGGGTTGTTGAACTCCCTGCACGCTGTTGTGTGTGTGTGTGTGTGTGTGTGTGTGTGTGTGTGTGTGTGTGTTGCAGGAGCTGCGTGAGCGTGTGCTCCGAGGGAAGTATCGAGTGCCCTTTTACATGTCCACTGACTGTGAGGGGATTCTGCGCAGGTTTCTCGTGCTCAACCCCAGCAAGCGCTGCACACTGGAGGTACACGTGCACACACACACACACACACACACACACACAGAGTTCAAGTATCCTGGTTACCTTCAGCTCAGTGCTTGGACCCCTTATCTGTCACTCCACAGCAAGTGATGAAGGACAAGTGGATGAACACAGGGTACGAAGGCGATGATCTGAAGCCTCACGTGGAGCCGGCGGAGGACTATAGTGACCCGAGCCGCATTGGTGAGCTCACACACACACACACACACACACACACACACACACACACACACACACACACACACAGTGAGAAGACTAACACCTGAGCCACACTAGAGGATGTTCAGGATGATTTTGAGGTGCCTCAGCGACCCCCTGCTGGGCTGAGGTTGTTTTCACGTTCGTGTTTGCCCCGTGAGTTCGGTGAAGTGTGAAAGTTGCTGTCGAGCTCAGAAAGGAGACATTGTGAAGATGTGAGCATGTGTTTTTGTGACCATATGCTGGCCATAGAAGAGCAAATATCTCTAAGAGTCAGTGTGGGTGTGAAAGAGGGATTCAGTCGGTGGACGAGGCATTTACGGCCCCTTTAACCTCTTTGCTTCTCTCTTTCTCTCTGCAGAGGTGATGGTTGGGATGGGTTTCACCACAGACAACATCAAAGACGCGTTACTCAATCAGAAATATAACGAAGTCACCGCGACGTACCTTCTGCTGGGCCTGAAGACCGAGGTTAAACAACCAGACGCTCACGTACTTACGCTCAGACGCACACTATAGACTAGATTCCCAGCACTGTTTTAGCATTAGCGTCTTCTTTCTTCTTACCGTCTGTGGTTGTGTTCGCAGGATGGGGCGGAGTCACGCGTGAGTGGCAGCATGACGTTGCCGAGAGTGAGGCCGAGCCCCGTCGCCAATGGAACCAACAAACACTCGTCCACCGCCGCCGCCGCCACAGCCGCTGCCGCTTCTTCGTCCTCCTCTTCGTCCTCTCACAGCAAGACGCAGCGCAGCGCCTCCACCTACCACCGCCAGCGACGGCACAGCGACTTCTGTAAGAGACGCGCCCCTCCCGCCCAAACACAGTCCTCCAACACACCTAACTCAACCCAACTCTTGTTTAATCCGGAATTATTGGCACCCTTCATTAAAAATCACAAGTAGTGATGTTTTGAACTCACAATATTTTTTTTTATATATTTCTTTTTTCTTTTTTTTTTATCCTAAAAAGTTTCTTTCGATAATTTATGCAAAAATTGGCGGTTTGAAAATGATTATTAAATCATTTCTGTGAATTACAAGAGACTTTAATTGCTCGAACCTGTGTGTGTGTGTGTGTGTGTGTGTGTGTGTGTGTGTTTCAGGTGGTCCGAGCATGCCGGTGATGCACCCTAAGCGCAGTCCGACGGGCGGGGCCGACCGCGAGCTGCGCGAGAGCCGCATGCCCCCGCGCAAGGCCAGCTGCAGCGTGATGGGCAGCCGCAGCCTCCCGCCCTCCAGCCCCATGGTCAGCACGGCCAACAACCCAAACAAAGCCGAGATCCCTGAGCGGCGGAAAGACATAACCGCCACCACCGTAAGCCGGACAGCGACGGAAAGACAGGGAGAGAGAGAGAGGTGTTAGGGTCAGAAAGATGGCGGCGTTCCAGTCGTCGATTATTGTTGTTATTGTTTTTATTTGTAAACCCGTCTGAAAATCTCCTTGTTATTGTGAATGACGCTGAAATAAAGAAAGCGACATGCTTCATTTCGAGGGACAGAAAAGTAGTAGGAACTAAGCTGTCAATCAAACAAAGGGGGGGGGGGGGGGTCGACGCGGGAGGCAGATGAAGATGTTGCTGTTGTCCCTGCGTCTCTGTACGAGTAAATGACATAGTCTAGACACGTGAACTTGGATACAATCTGCATGTGTGTGTGTGTGTGTGTGTAGAATAACATCCCAGGCAGTACGATGGCACGCAGGAACACATACGTGTGTACAGATCGGCCCAGCACGGACCGGCAGTCTCTACTGCAGAACGGCAAGGAGAACAGGTGATGCACACACATACAATTTTAGCGTTTGACATGAACAATAAAACACTATAAACTAATCTCTCTCTCTCTCTCTCTCTCTCTCTCTCTATGTGTGTGCAGCTCTCTCTCCCACCGTCTCCCCCCCGCCTCTCCCTCCACTCTCAGTATTTCCGGAGCGGGCGCGTCGTCCTCCTCGTCTACGGCGGATCGGTGTAGGCTGACGCGAGGCTCCACCATACGCAGCACGTTCCATGGCGGGCAGATTCGAGAGCGCGTGCCTTCCGCCTACGGGCCGCCGCCCACCTCGCCCACGCTCAGCCACGACACCACGCTGCCGGCGCACGGCCGCTCCCGCGCCACGGCCAACCTGTTCAGCAAGATCACCTCCAAACTCACACGCAGGTGCGCTACACACACACACACATTTATTCATAATTTACCACAGTACCTGAGAGAAACGCCGATTCGTTTCCGCTGTCGTTCTGTCTTCCCGCTGCAGCAGTGACTTCTCCACTGGAATTGTCGCAGTCGAAGTCCACGTATTTTTGCGTCGTCTGTTTATTCTCACATTTACAGTAACGTATGCTATGCGCATTAGCTACATCTAAGCTACGTTCACGTGCTCTGCTCTGTTTCCGCGGTCCGACGTGATCCATGCGAGCGGAAACGTTAAATAAATAAATATATAAATAAATAAATAGTGACTGATCGTTGTCGTGACGTTGGATGTTTTTTCTTTTCTCTGATTGATTGTTTGTACTTTCTGAAAGGTGCAGCGCCGGAAAAGTGTGTACGTTATTTAGCATTTCAGTGCTGGAAAGTATTGTGTTTGCTGTGTGTGTGTGTGTGTGTGTGTGTGTGTGTGTGTGTGTGTGTGTGTGTGTGTGTGTGAACTCTACACTAAAACACTCTGCTAGTCTATAGTGCTGCTCCTCCGATCCCTCAAAGCCTACTGCTCCTTCTGTCTTCCTGTCTCTGCTTCTCTTTCCTTTTTTTAACATCTCTCTCTCTCTCTCTCTCTCAGGGTCAATCTCGACCCCTCTAAGAGGCAGGGTTCTAATAAGTCAGTATCGGGTTGCACTCTTCCACAGGGATCCAAAACAGTTAGTAAGTTCCTGTGTCTCGCTCTCGCCTGTCTGCCTGCGCATCTGCCTGCCCGTCTGTCTCTAGCATACCTCTCTCTCTCTCTCTCTTTCTGTGTGTGTGTGTGTGTGTGTGTGTGTGTGTGTGTGTGTGTGTGTGCATGTGTGTGTGCGTGCATAGACAGCAGTGCATGCGTTTGGATTTATGTGTGTGTGTGTGGGGGGGGGGGGGGGGGGGTAGTTACATGGCCTTTTGGGAAGTTTGTCTGGTCTTTAAACATTTTTAATTATTTTTTTTAATTAAAAGAGCTGAAAGGTTTCCTTTACTAAGATGAAGGAAGACAAACCTGTGTGTGTGTGTGTGTGTGTGTGTGTGTGTGTGTGTGTGTGCGCGTCCCATTTCGCTCTGGCGTGACGCTGCATTGCGGCTGGTTTTGTCCCGAGTCCTGTGGCACGGTGCGTTCCTGACCTAGCGGGGATTGTTCACGATTCTTAAACGTGTCCTTTTGGTTTTTCAGGGTCGCAAATGAATCTGAGAGAGTCAGCCGATCTTCGCTCTCAGGGTGAGCCTCGCTGCCGCATGATAATAATAATAATAATAAGAAGAAGAAGAAGAAGAAGAGGAATAGAAAATTCATTATTTAAAAATAAAATTATGCTTTTATTCTTACACTTGTGTTTTTTTGTGTGTGTAAAAGCTTTCACTAATTTACGTTTCCTGAGACAGTGAATGCTGCACAGAACAGCCGAACAAAGACGGATGAATAATCTGTTTATCTGTGTCTGTCTGTCTGTCTCTCTTTCTCTCCCAGTTGCCATCTATTTGGGAATCAGAAAGAGGCCGAGCCCTGGCTCGGGGGAGGGGGCTGGGATGTGAGGCCCCGCCCCCCACGCGCTCCCGCCGAGTTGGTACTGGCCGTGCGTGATGCAGCAAGGGGGTGCAGCTGCAGCCACGAGCCGCCGGGGTCAAAGGTCACGTTCCAGGGGGAGGTGTGTCAGCTGAGCGTGCACCACGCACGCCTCTGGGAGGCTCCGCTAGCATTCACTCACATCGCATCTCGGATCTACAAAGGGGTGGAGCTCTGAGCGGATGGGGGAGGGGCCTGGACCGGCGGCACGTCTTTCTTCCTCCATCCTGAACCGACTTAGCTCCGCCCACTTCCGGCTGCAAAAACTGGAAACCGCCCTCCCCACGCCCACGCCCTCCCCCCACCCCCTCCGGCTGATACGCACATCCAGAGACACGCAGATGTGCAAAAACAGTGCAAATGTACACACACACACACACACACACACACACCTCCTCTAAGCAACCTCATCCACGGGACCTGGATTGATTCCAGAGTAGTATTTTTAAATCTCGTTCCACTCATGAAACACTTCGATTCTATTCTCAGCGTCATTCTGCTTCCTCGTTTGTTCTCGAGCTGTATTTCGTTTGTACGTTTCGTTGCCCGGGCACTTTTCATCTCATCCCTTATTTTGGTTCCTCCGCCCACGAAAGCTTTCTACCAAAAAACAAAAAACAAAACCCATTTCTGATTAAACATTTATTCGACATCTGCCCTAAGACTGACCAGGATCACAAACTTTCACACACGAGCGGCAGGCGTGTTGCGAGCGCATTCCTTTACTTCAACCGATCACAGATTGATACTCCGAGTTCCGCTGGATAAGTCAAAGGAACCTCCACCCTGAAATACGATATACTGAAATATTTCTGATGTGCTTAGCGTTTCTGGTGCTAATTTGTTACATAGTGCGGTTCTAATCGTTTCATTTGGTAGGAGAAAACAATTTTACTAAATTTTCCAACAATGTAAAACGCCATATTAATGATAATAATATTAACCTCGCTGGCTGATGTTATACACAACGTTACACAAACGCAACGTTTTGAAAAACGTTAACAAATTACCGAAGGAAATATTCAAACCTGATCAATGTCGATGTTGCAATGACGTTAAAAGACAAACGTACAACTGTAAAGCCTTTCCACTGCTCAAACAGTATGTGATTGGTTGATTACCCCCCCCCCCCCCTTTTTTTCTTTTTTCCAGAACATCTCATGGAATATCAATTCATTGAGAATTCCCTCTCCGGTTTCATTGCCTTTGCAGTGGCGGTGGATCGGGTTGTGTCATCGGTTCTTTGCTGAACAGACGTGCCTAGAAGGAAGGTGCGCTTGGTTCTAGAAATTCGACTCAATCTGATTGCTTACTTAAGGGGTATTTCCACTGGAATCTTTTCTCCTGAATTAGATCTCTAGGGTTCCTGGACACATTCCTGTCCTACGTAACGTCCGCGCTACAGGAACCGTCATCGATGTGGAAATTTCCGGAGTGGTGTGGTGTGGTGCGGTGCGATGGCTGTTAAAGCAGGTTGTTGCAGGAATACGATGTTACCCTTAATGCAGCTTTTAAATGAAGAATTTCACATGCACAGTGGCAAAAGGGACCGGAGACCATTCGTTTTCGATAAGAGGTGTCAACTTCCAGTGACGTGAGCGACGGCGGTCGTTGGCGACTAGATTGGGGCGTGTCCAGAGACGCTACAATGTTGAGAAAAGTTTCACTTTATGCAAATTTGGAGCGACGTGGTGCAGCGACTACCAAAGGCAGTGCCGTGCCGTGCGAGTCCGAATAGTTTCATGGACCCGGACAGTCGGCAGGTAGATGAACAAAGAGCGCTTCTCCATCTCGTAGGATTTGATGCACGTATACACTGGTGAATCTTATATACAAATGCTCTCCCTACAGAAGTTCATTTTAACGGCAGGAAAGCTGGTTTGTTTGTCAAAAGTGGAATGGTAGTTAATGTTGGAATGATGATAAATGTTACTATGGCGACCAGTAGTAGAAACTCCTACTGGCGACTTCATAGTATTTGTGAGCGTACCTTGATTCAGTAAGCCCCGCCCCAAAAGTGGCTACTCTAGAACAGGAACTGAAAAGGCAAGAGATCTATCTGGCCCTAAATGCCCCTAAAGTTCCCTGATACACTTACTGTCTTCATGAAAAGGTTCCTGTGGGGTAAACCTGCCAATACAAAGAAGGAAGAAGTGCTATCCTTCAATGATGAACGTTCTTGTTGTTGTCAGTGGATCAGAGTGTAGCATTAAAATGGGAACGCCCCGTTTTTCCCAGCACTACATGGTTCCCTCTGCGCCAACAAGCCAAACTCAACCCAACCAAAGTCCAGCATCAGGTTCAGAATTCCACGCAACAACCCGAAGAAGAGCCAGAACCAAATAGACCCTGCCCATTTGAGGAAGTAGACCATAATTCAGATAAATACCTCTTGTTTTCTTGTAGCAAATCAAACACAGAACGAAAATGACGAGTCAGGATACACTCGCCTCGTTTCCTTACAAATGGTGCTCATGAGTTGAACCCTTAACACAGCCTGAGAAACCTGCCGCCTCCGCAGCTCTAACGGTTAAAGGAGCAGTTTGTAGTTTTCAGCGTCGTCTCCTACCTGTAAGGTGAACTGCATTTGCAATGAAAGCCTTGACAAGCCTATCTTTCCCTTCAACCAGCCCCACCGGGTTATGCTTCAAGCTGAGCTTCGGTTTGGAGTGGAGCCTATTTCTGGGCCAGAAAAACAACCAGCCCTAAACATTAACAAGTAATCTAGTGAGATTAGTCGCATGGCAACATTGCAGAATGCAGTGATTCTAAGGTTGAAATGACCTTAGTGTGTTCTAGAAAAAAATTACAAACTGCACCTTTAATCCAAACCGTGTGCCATATGTAAGCTTTTCCGTCGGCCACGATCAATCGACTCATTCTTTCCATCCTTCCGGTTTTTTGTTTGTTTGTTTGTTTTTCACATCTGCGTTCTGGAACATTGCATTCGATGTGAGAGCAAGAAAAAAATGGAGAGAGAGAAAACAAACAGAACAAAAAAACACCCATTCTCGCTCCCTGAAACTCCTCGGGTCATCGTCCTGTCCGCTCCGTGATTGGACTCCTGTAGCGGAGACGCTTTTGGTGTCGAAACCCCAAGTGGTGTGCGAAGAAGCCTTCGGTCTAGTCGGATCCGGACAGCCCGGGGTCGTTATCTGTTAAATGTGTGTGTTTAGACCTCCCTGCACTCACTCGCTCACTCACTCACTCACTCGCTTTGACTTGAATCAGCTGCATCCTACGGTCCTGCCACCAGGGGGCACTACTGTCTTAAATGTGAACACTTCAATTTGTGGATATTTGCACAGGTACTTACTTAATTTATTTTCTAGGATAATTATCTTGGGAAGAAGAAGAAGAAAAAAAGAAGAAAATACAAGGTTTATATCAGTCAGACCCTGACTGCGTATAAATACGAAGATAACGATAACGACGATATTAATATGACTATAGTATTTATCTTAGACCTCCAGGTTAATTTCTAGCTAGTGCAGAAATCCTCTGCTAGCTCTCCAGAACCTTCTGTGTGTGGTGAAGATTAAAAAACAAAACAAAAAAGTAACCTGCAGTCCTGCATGACACTGAAAGAGAGAAAGACAGAGAGATAGAAAGAGAGAGGGGGGAAAAGGGAATATTGGAGATTGGAAAGTCGTTTTAGAAAGACAACGAAAGAGCTAGTGTGTGTCTGCGGAATAGGGTTTGCAGGGGTGCGAGTGTGTGCGTGCATGCGTCTGTGTGTGCATGTGTGCGAGCATGAACAACCAGAGAAAGAGAGAGAGAGCTGTGTGTGTGTGAGTGTGTGTGTGAGTGTGTGCTGAGACGGCATGGCATTTCTCATAAAGCATTATTCTAATATGCAATATGACGGGAGAAATGGAGAAGATAAAAAGAAGAGATTCAGGCAGTTCGCAATGAGATTATGGTTTGGTTTTCTTTTCTTTTTTTTTTTCTCTTTCTTTTTTTTTCTGTTCCCCAGAAGTCTGTGTGCCTCTGGCCAAAGTGAGAGAAATGGAAACAAAAAAAAACGATCTGGAGAGAAATAAAACTTCACCGATGTTGAGACCCTTGTGCGTCTGAGTTTGCATTTATTCTTGCAAAGCGACCATGCGATTGCAGAGCAAGCGAGACTCGTCAAAGTTATACGTTTTTTCATTTGTGTCTTTGGTGACCGGTTTGTCTTGACTTGGAGACTCCTTCCATGAACGTTAACTACGTCACCTTACCGAAAGAAAAACCCTTACCGAATCAACGATTACTCTGATTACGTATTCTCATTATTATACGTGAAATTTTGTAATCAGCTGATGTTTATTATTCCAGAAAATTCTATTAGAACTGAGACAACTATCCAAAGTGTCCTGTGGACTTTTTTAATTTCCCTTACTCTAGTTCTTGGTAGTGCGATGTGAACTTTAGGTGTGGACCAATAGATGGCGTAGAATACACTTCTTGGATGGTGTATCCACACCAATAGATGGCGTAGAATAGACTTCTTGGATGGTGTATCCACACCAATAGATGGCGTAGAATAGACTTCTTGGATGGCGTATCCACACCAATAGATGGCGTAGACACTGGGCTGTAGAAGCGATGGTTAACAACAAGACAGACAGGTTATGTTTTATGGGGTACACTTTTATTGATTCACAATTTGACTGATTTGACTTTTTACAACCAAAGTTCAAATTGAGGCGAAACTGAGACGCTAGGCATTTTTGCACCAGCGCCAGGAATCTGATCCCAAGATGACAGCAGAGACGAACCGGATGTCAAAAAAGAAAGAAAGAAAGAAGCGGGTAAAGAAGAGCAAAAGGAGAAAAGGACCGGGTCAAGCAGTCTCTCATGGTGCAGTAGGACACTCCGCGTGCTGCCCGCATGATGTACTAGTGTAAAAAAGGAAAGGAAACAGGAGTTTGCTTCTTTACTTCTGGGCGGGGATCATGCTGTCGATGGCCTCGCCTTTCTCCAGCTTCTTCTCCATCTCGACCATGAGCTTGACGCCGTCCACGACGCACTGCACTTGCTCTACCTCGGAAGAGCCGATACGGTCGGCGTTGGAGATGTCGAACACTCCACCCACGGAGGCAGTGTCCACACCACCTGAGGAGGAAATGCAATAGACTGGTTTTACTTTCAGTAAGATGTTTCCATTTTACAACTTCAAACCTTTATCATTATAACACTGAGGCACACTACACCACAACTTAATAAAAAAAAAAAAAATTAAACTTGGCTGACTTTCTACATTTGAGGTAAATGGGAAATGGTCTAAATATAACTTTTCAGCTGACCATTATTGTATGAAAGACACTAGCGCCGTAGTTATTCTTATCTCGTCCAACACTGTAACATGACCGTTTGGGTTCTGTGTTTATTAATGTGGGTTAACGTGCCTGTGCCACGCTTCTGCAGGCGCAGTCTGCCCAGGATCTCCTCGAATTTGGGGTGCACGCTGAGTTTGGGCAGTTTTACGTGGACACCACCACGCAGGCCAGTGCCCAGGTTGGAGGGGCAAGTGAGGATGTAGCCCAGGTGCTCATTCCACATGAAGCCGTGGTTGTGCTTCTTGAACACTTCCTCAATCTGGCATTGGAAAGAAAACACAGCAAGAATAGTCTCAGGATGCATGAAAAACGTGGTAAATCTTAAAAGTATGAATGTTTCATTCATCTTAACCACCAAGCCAGTTTGGAGTGTATCATACGATGGTTGAAATGAGGGAAAATGCTGGTAAGTATCAGTGCATTGCAGTGGATATGTATGTGTGTGGCACGTACTTTGTTCAGGCCAACACAGAAACGCCTGAAGACCTCTTTCATGTTGCCACCCTTCTGCATGGAGATGACACGGAGGTGGTCCTCCTCGTTCACCCAGACCAGGAAGGTCTTCTCATCGTTGTGCCTGAAGGAGGGAAAAAAAACAGTGTCCCAAATCAGTACTAAGAAGACTGACTAAACATCTCATCATTTATAGCCTATATCCTTTACCACTACCCTCTATCTTGAACCCTACACATCATATTACCCTTGTTACCCTATTCCCTGTACTGAACTCCATAATCCTGTACCCTATAGCCTATGCCTAGACATTTCTCCAACTCACCAGATGCCTCTGGCGTCAGGCCAGTCGCGGGCCATACCAGCAGCCAGCAGCAGGGGGGAGACCGGCTTGTCAAATAGGAAGTGGTCAGCGATCAGCTGCTCCTGCTCGGCATCACTCATGGACTTCAGAGGGTAGTACTTGCCCTTGAACTCGCCATCCAGGCTGTTCAGAGCTGGGGGAAAACATTACTATTGTTACTTGATATTTATACATATAGACATGTATATAACAATTACAGTGGCAGGTATATACAATGTACTCTAACATTGAATTTAATGACATTTGGGGGTGTGAGTGTGGGGGTTGTGTAGAATGGGGCAGTCTCTCTTTCACAAAGCAGAAGCCTCCCAGAACTTCAACTCAAGTTCTCAGAGTTATTCCTACTTTGTTACAAATCCACAATCACTCTTCATGTCATTCAGATGATGGGGTGGTCTTCACTCAAAAATGAGTCATTTAGAGCCCTATGATGATGTATGTTTGCACTGGAGGCACACCTTCAACAGACAGCTTCTCCACAGCTCTGCGTTCAGCACGGCTGTTGTGGGGGGGCAGAGCGTATCCCTTGATGCTGCGTCCGGTACGGACTCTGCTGCTGAGGACGTAGTTGGGGTCCAGGTCATCACCACCCTGTGAAGAGCCAAAGTTGGTCTTTATTTAGACTTGTATACGCATGTACGAGTCTAATATGTTCTGCGAGAAGGTTGATTTACAATGACAAGTGCAGATGCACTGCAGATCACTGATACTTAAGTCTAATGACCCCAGTTTGAGCCATTGGGTTGAGCTTTACCAATATGCCATTACTTGGCTAGTTCATATGAACCACCACTTAGTAACATATAAAAGATCATGTACCCTTGGGTTCTGGTTTCATTATGTCATAATACTAGAACCCTAAAAGTTTCTTTGGTTTGTCCCTCTTGGGCTCACCTTCAGATTCTCAAAGTTCAGGTCAGTCTTGTGCTTGTCGGTGGGCTTGTATCCACCATGGCGGTCGCAGATGACTGGGTCGAAGAGCTCCTTGAACACCTCATAGGATTCCTCATCACCAGCTACACAGCCGACAGTCATGATGAAGGGGTGACCTGGAAGAAGTCATGCACCAATCAGAACAATGCCTAGCACACTGGTGTTAGGAAGTCAATGGAATCTAAGGACCTCTCTGTCTAAAATGTTTCTATAATTATGGGTTCATTGTGTGGAGACACATGGAGCTGATGAACACTAATGCACTGACAACCAAATGGAAAAGTTTGAACAAGGTAGCCAATTCAGCCAATTTGCTAGCCAATTCAGAGGTCTCAAGTGCAGTGAAATTTAATAAGTGTTACAAAGCCTTACTCACCAGGATTGTCCACACCAGTCTGGATGGCGTCATCCAAAGTGAAGCCAGTAGGGGTCTGCTTGTCCCTCAGCTTAGCATAAACCTCCTTGGTCAGCACTTTGGCCATGTGGTTGTTGTGCTTGGTAAGGTCAGGATACTCCTCAGCAGCTGAGAAGTTCAGCTTGAAGTTGTTGTGGGTGTTTCCGAAAGGCATGATTGCGTTTCTGACACTGTAGGAGGAGAATAAAGTGGGTATGACACTAGTTAGGTTAGAAGTGATGTAGTCATTATCAGTTTTCAGATATAGTCCTCAAAGCTTAGTATTAAACACAACTTTCTTTAGACCTGTTTTCTTTTTTTTTTTTGTTTTTTATCTTACCCCCCAGTAATTTATGGATTCATCTTATGTAATGTGTTGATTTTTACACTATATCAGTGACTTTTTATCAGCTTAAACTACTGAATACAATTTTTTTGTCAATTAGTATTAACTCAGAACCAATTGGACTCTATCAAGCAACTGTCACAAGGTCTGGATGGTGTTTCACCAGTCAAGCAGGACATATATAACGACAGCTGCAAAGTTCTTTGGTATTCTGGTGACCCTGCTAACCTGCAGGACTTTCACTCCTCAGCTGTCATATCATATGTCTGATATGGCCGGTAAAGGGAGGTCATTCCAGGGTCTATATGTAGAAGTGTTTATTTTGGTGATCGTACCCCCTTTCCTTTAGCTTCACGTTACCTTCACATTACCTTCAGTCATGCCAAGGAGAAATTTTCTATCCCATATCGCTCACAAATATATACTCTCTGTTGCCTACTACTTGTCGACATGCACGTATTCATCATATACTTATTAAAATGTGTGACAGGAATTAGCAATGCTACATATATTTGCACCCTTGCAGATTTTGTAGGCAGTAGCCAAGACTAAACTTAAGCCGAGAGGGATCTAACACCTGATCTGTATCCTGAAGGGATTTAGATGAGAAGAGTTCCTTTACATTCCCTTGAGTCTAAACATTTGCCAGGATTCTTACATAAATGTAGATAATAATAATCACATAATCAGTCTGTTCCTGTCCAGAGTTCATTATGTAATCTGTTATGTTATGGTTAAATCAATCCAAAACGTCCAATTATGAACTAGCTATTCCTCTTAAACTGTTCTTGGACCTCCAGACCTGTAGTCACCAACCCTGCTCCTGGGCATCTACCTTCCTGCAGAATTTAAACACAGCTGATCCCGCTAATTAAGCGGATTTATGATCTGCACAAGCAAAGTGAACTCTCCTGAAAGGTAGATCTCCAGGAGCAGTGCTGGTGACCACTGCTCCTGTCCATTGTATCCAGCCATCTTATAAAGTAGAGTGACACCGGTGTCACATCCCTCTCTGATACGACCAGCACATGACCACAGACTAAAAATAGCTGAAGCAAGAGACCTGTTGAGACCAGTTGTAGGCAGGTCCCTCGGGTCTATATTTATCATCCCGATTCAAGATCATTTTTGGCAGTTATGGATAAAATGAATACTACTGTGAGGACAGCAGAAATCTGATCACATGTCAGCACACTTCATGAATACACATGCATCTGTCCATGCCATCATGTCAAACTTCACCTCGTCAGCTACGACATGACTGAACAACTGCTCAGCAGAAAACTCAGTAAATGCACCAGCTGCACCAATTTTGTCAAGGATGTCTAAATCATATACAATCAAACATGTTTGCAGTGCATTCTTGAAGAAAAATAATAATAAAATAGATTAACCATATTTGCTCTATGTATCCATGCATTAAGCATGATCTCTGTTAATATTTTATGCTAACATTTGGGAAAATTATATGCAGTTTACAAAAGTCAGTCCTATGCGTCCAACCACTGAGCAATCGTGGGGTCCCACAAGGACGCGTCTTAGGTCAGCAACACAGTCTCTTCTGCTTATCAGAATGCAGGTGTTATGTGAAATGCTTCTCGATTTCGTTACCTGTGCACGAATCAACAAAACAGTCCTTGGGATCAGTTCCTGTTCACCAAAGCCGAAATAGGGGTCACCCAGCGGAGAAGGGTTCAGTTCAGCTTTATATACTGCTTACTCCAGAGGTCCATTTTAGAGCGTGATGGACTGCGATTGGACAGGGCACATCTCTGATACCCAGTTTAGCTTACGAAACAGGTCCTGCATTTACATTTCCGTCATCTGAGATGGGGTGGCAGCTGTGGCCTGGCCCTCTCTCGTAGAGCCCCTCCTCCTCCCCCATATATAGGTCTCCATATAAGCCTGGAGGATTGAAAGTTAGGGGGGTCGGGGGGTGGGGGGTTATGAAGGCTAAAAAGGCTGAGTGAGAGTTTTGCCATGTGTGCCAGGGAACGCAGCAGCGCTCACGTCCAGCAAAGACCTTGAAAAAGAATGAACTGAGCCTATCACTGCATTATCTTCTCAATGGAATTTTTGTATATTAAAATGAAATGAAACTCATGAATTGTACATTGTGGAACATTTGGATGGAAAAAAATCATATATTAATACATTAAACATAGAGCGTTCTGTAAAAAAAACAGCATATTTCTGAATATGTATAGGATTGTGAAGGTGTGCTAACCACAGTGTGTGTGTATGCAAGTACTTTGAGGAGGAGGAGGAGGGTGTATTTCACTTGATTTATATTGCACAGGCATATGGTTATAAATCTGTAAGGTCATCCATCCATGAAGATCCTAAAACTGAAAGCTGATGAAGCAGAATCTGCTGAAATGTGAGAAAAAATGTCCATATTCCTGTTTTTTTTTGTTTGTTTTTTTGTGCAAAAATCTAATGTCGAGTCCTAAGGGCTTCTAAAAAAAATGAATAACTCGGATTTCTACTTTTCTTAAAAACTGCATGTGTTCGAGACATTCGTCTGGGCATTCATGCTATAGGCCTGAGTCATCTTGCTCTGGCTCAAGATCATTTTTAATGCAAAACTTTAATTGAGCACATTATGTGATTCAAAATAGGGAACAATAGCTGGAAGTGAGGCATTATTTGGTGACAAGAGAATGGCTCGAACTAGCTATGAGGCTGCCAAGGTTTGGAGCTCTGTAGTTTTAACTTCTCAACTAGCATCTCCAGTTGACATCACTATGAAGACACTCATGGATTCTGTTCATGATTTTATTGTTGTTGTTATTTTAAAACAAATGTTAGCTAGCTACGGTAACTAGCCAGCCTTGATACTGCTTTTTTTTTTTTTTTTTTTTTAGGTTTGTTCGTGTTGCTAACATTTAGTTTTTATTCAGAGGCCAAAAAAGGATAAAGATTTTTTTTTTTTTTCTTCAAATAAATAAATAAATAGAAAGAAGGCAGCTCGGGAAGACTGCGTGTTTGTCTACCTGGCTGAAGAGATACACTTGGACAGAGGATGCTTGGAAAGCTTTTTTGATATTAATACCATAGTGCTGCTAGCGAGAAGTATATTATTCCATAGACTAGTGTATATAACAGTGCCGTTTTCAATTTTCTCACTTTTGCACTATTTTATATTACCTTCAAAATGTTAATTGCGTTACCTTAAAATTGATATTACATCGAAAGAGAAGGTCTGGTTTAACTCAACTGAGTAGTGCTAAGTAGTGAACAGGATATGAGAGGAATGTTTACTTTGCTTGCTATGGAGATGATGACTTCAGCTAAGTGCTGGTGAGAAAGAGAGCGGGAGATGGAGATGGAAAAAGAGGGTAGGGATGCATTCGCGTCAATCTGCCAGGCTAAGAGATGGTCAGCTGATACTGGGGCAGCTGCCATGGCAGTCTAGAATATGTACCAAATCAAAACAGCTGTTAATATATATCTCTCACTCTTACACACACACACACACACACACTCATAAAGCTCCTGATTCCTTTTATCTGTGAATAGCTTGCTGGCTCAAATCACACACACAGGTGTCTGTATATACATGTAGCTTAGGTGGGCGTGAATGTGTATGTAGGTGAAGACCATTTCTCACACAAATCCTAGTATTGGAACCCCATGGATTAGGAATGTGTGTGTTATTTCACCTCTAATTAAAAAAAATAATAATAGTAATCTAAATCTGCCTTGTCATGCAGCAGTGAAAGCTGCACAGCTCAACTTTATACTAGTAATTCTGGCTAGAAAGTCAGCGGAGGTTTTATTTGTGTTCCAAAAGGCTGAAATCTCCTAATTTGTCTCCGAACATCCTAAAATGAAACATTTTACGTGTATTATTTAAAATAATCAATAAACATTATCACAGTTTTTTAATTATGTGAAGCTTGTTGGGTCACTTGCTGATGCTAGCTAGTTCGTGAGAATGAGTGAGCTAGTTGTGTAATTCGTCTACAGAGTATTCGTGTGCTTCGATGTTATATTAAATAAAGACATGAAATAAAACTATTAACTATAAATTCATCTGCTTTTTCCTCAAAGACACGTTTGATACGCTTTAATATTTACTTGACTGTGATAACATCACCCAACATCTCTCAACCAGAATAAAAATAAAAGTAATAAATAATAATATATATAATAATGAATCATGACAATTCGAATACATTGTCAGTGCAGAGAACTGAGGCGAATGATTGTTAAACGCTGGAATAATCGCTGTGTAAACCATTGACCTCTAGTTATTTTTATAGCATTTGCGTCATGACGTCATGACGCACAATGACCAACATGGCGGCTGGGGAGAAAACGGATTCACTTGCTTAGCGACACAGATTTGACTCTTTCAGCTCATTGCGATTGCGTTCTTCAAACACGAAGACAGTTGTTGGTCCTTGCCTGTTAAATTGTTCGGTGAAATCTTAGTGTATTATTATTATTATTATTATTATTATTATTATTATTATTACATTATAATGTAAAAACATGAAGATGGTATATATTTGCAACGTCATCCCTAACACTGTTCATTCCTGCGTTGGTATTATCGTGCTTAATGTTAACCTACATCGTTATTCTGTGCTAAAATAAATAAATAAATAAATAAATAAAATACATTTTAAAAAGTGTGTATTAATTCATTTCTCGGGATGCTTTTCCAAAAAAAAAAATACGATTCCCAAAAAGAGTCGGTTCAAAGAGTCGGCTCATGCCGCTCGTGCACAATCACACACAGCTGTTCTCTGCTCGTCCTGATTCTACAGCCTGCGTACAAAGTTAATCACGTCAATGTCCAACCTTTAACGCTTTCACTCGCCGTGTCTTACTTTCTCCTCTCTCTCTCTCTCTCTCTCTCTCTCTCACACACACACACACACACACACGACCTCTTTCTCGATTTACTGAAACGTTTTTAACGTGTCTGTAGAGCTCAGTGAGCTGCTGATATTTCACTACAGTATGAGCTGCTGATATTTCACTACAGTATGAGCTGAGCACTGTTTTATAACTCACTCGCCTAAAAATAGACAATTGTGCACACTAAAATTACTGATAATGTGATATGCACAACATAATTTAGCCTTCTCCCCCTTCACCTACACACCAGATTCAGTTCATCCACTCAAACGCCATTTCTATACGACCAAAAGTTTTGTTGTTATTGTTTTGTTGACAATTTAACACACCAATGCATGTAGATAATAAATTTGAATGTCCGAGCGTTGTGGTGTGACACAGCATCTGATCTGCGTGGGTTATGTAACACCGGCTAGCTTTCTCTCCCTGAATTAGAGACTGTATTAATTTAACAGCACTGTATCTCCTGCCAAATTATGTGCTAGGACACTTACACAACCCAGGAGAGAGAGAGAGAGAGAGAGAGAGAGAGAGAGAGAGTGTGTAATGGATTGCATTATTAAAAATGATGAATTTCTCTATATTCCTACCACCATATGTTTGCGTTTTGTCATTTTGTGACCAATGCTTCTAGGACCCAATGACTCCAGGGCTCCTTTTACCCAGGGCCTTATTTTGTCTAGCACATCGTGTTATATCTGTGTAATTTCAGGACTAACCCGTTCTTAGGGTGTTATGTTCCAAGGCCCCAAAGTTTCAGCTACATGTTACTTCAACTGAATCTGCAGCCCAAATCATAATCATGAGTGGAAGCGCCCCCCCCCCCCCCAAAAAAAAAAAATACAGGAGCCTTTAATCAATCATTGCTGTTATGTTATTTAATAATGCGCATTTTCATTACTTTGCTGCATCTTCAAGACCGGTGTGTGTAATTGTGAAAATGGTGCTAAGGTGTGTGCCATCAACGAACAGGGAAACAAATGCGTCTCTGAAGACTGTTTAAGAGTTGATAGTGACTGGGGAATTCTTCAGACGGGAACGGAATACACACACACAGTTTTAGAAGGAGGAAGTGGAAAGGAGACTTCTAGATGAAGTGTGTGATGTGTGTGCGCGTGTGTGGGCGTGCAAGAGAACATGGTGTGAGTAATGTGAGAGCGGAGCGCTCTCCAACTGTGAATGCTAATAATACCCGTGGCCTTTGGAAGAGCAGACAGCGTCGGTGTAAATGCTTCGTACAATTTTCTAATCCTAACACTGAGCATTGCTCTGGGATTCTCCTGCTGCATGTAGGTATGGAGGTGTATGTGTGTGTGTGTGTGTGTGTGTGTGTGTGTGTGAGTGAGAGGATAGGAGAGGTCACCCAAACAGCACTGTGGAACATGTGGTGTGCAATGGTGTGCAGTGCTAATACACTAGTGCTGGCCCTTGAATCTACAGTATACTGAAGCAAATTGGGGTTTTTTGGGTGTACAATAAGGTTCGTGAATTTGAGTTTGGATCCGAAGCAGCGAAATGTGAGCGATGTGAACTATTTTTACAGTATGGCCCTCGTTTTATTTCTCTCTCTCTCTCTCTCTCTCTCTCTCTCTCTCTCTCGAAGAAGAAGAAGAAGAAGAAGAAGAAGAAGAAGAAGAAGAAGAAGAAGATAACAAAGCAAAAAACACAGCTTGATGCGTATGAAACCCGAAAAGCATAAATTGGATGTGCGAGCTGACACTGGAGACTCCTTCCATAATACAATATACATCACCACACACATTTTTTTCATCTATTATGTGGAGCTTGTGCTGCACAATTCCCCATGAATGAGCTATTACTATAGGAACGATAACGTATTAAACCGCAGCCTTCTGACCAATCAGAATCAAGTATTCAAGGGTGGATTTGTGTGTAACAGTGTAACAAGGTGTGCAGTAAGAGTGGATGTGTGTAACAGTGTGTAGGGATGTGTGTGTGTGTATCTGTAGTGTAAACTGTTGGAGAATGCCTGCCTTACTCCTTTTCAGGGTCACGGGGAACCTGGAGCCTATACCAGGGAGCATCAGGCACAAGGAGGGGTACACCCTGGACAGGGTGCCAGTCCATCCAATGCCTGCCTCCATCATCAGAAATATCAAAATAGCCTACAGAATTCCATCAGGCACCACTTAGGGGCAGCGTTGTCCCAGGAATGAAGAAGACAAAATGAAGACACTTCCTGTCATGACTCCATGATCCCTATAGCAGAGGTGGTTCAACTTTTTTTTTTTTTGCGTTCTAGGGTGGACGTTCTCTCTCAATCCGGATACACCTGCTAGTCCCCGATGTGTCATTTTAGCTCCATGTAAATGATGTGGTTTCTCGCTTTCACTTCTGAGAACTCTGTATGTTAATGCGTTAAAAAAAGTCCTTCTAGGTGAAAAAAATCATTCTAATGGAAATCCATTTAAATCAAACTAAACTCTGATTATAATAATTTTGCACAGAGTATTCTGATATATGTGGTGAGTTCATGGTGTATTTACAGACTGATACATGAAAGTGCACGTCATTAATATACAGCATCGACATGGGAATATAGGGCAGTGATTTAAGAAATAAAGTTGAGGAAATGTTCCCAAGTGACTGAGTGACTAAATTTCTCTAAAGAGATCATATAGCTGTGAATTACAAAAAGCAGGAGTAGCCTATCAACAAGAAATACTGAAATAGATACAACATGATAACTTTGATTGTAAATAACTCGGTGTAAAGATGTAAAGATGTAAAGACGTGGACTCTATAGCACATGACAGTAATGTAGTGGGTCAGCTGTGGTGTGTGTTGTTGAGCGTCTCCTCCCTCTGCCCCTCCTCCTGTCTCTCTTATAGCACGTCCCTGCAGTCTCTCCTTTATCTGCTCCTCACGCTGCTTGTCGCTTCACTCGGCACGAGAGTCCCATCACATACGGACACCATGCTGCCAGCGCTCTGCTCTCTCCTCACTGCTCTCTCATGTAGGATTTCACAACTCTGGAGCTCATCAGCATTTCAACTCCATCTAATGTGAGCATGAAGCCATGTAACATGTGTGCTGTTTTTATTCCAGGTGTCAGTGGTGTGACTGTGGTGACGCAGAAGCCTCCTGTTCGCACGCTGACTCGAGGACAGACGGCCACCATGGACTGTAATCTGGGGACTGTCACTGATAGTGCTGCACACTGGTTCAAACAGGTTCCTGGAAGAGTTCCTCAGTATGTGTTAAGAAATTATCATGACTGGAGCTCTACTTTCTATGGATCTGGTTTCTCGTCTCCTAAATTCACATCAACACACTCCTCTAAATCAGATTACAAACTTATTATCAGTAATGTGGAGGTGGGAGACTCAGCAGTGTATTACTGTAAGACATGGGACGGCTCTGCTCAAGAAGTCGTATCACAGTGATATACACCATGACAAAAACCTTCTCACTGCTCACATTCACTTCTGCTTTCACACAACACGAGAAACAACAAAAACCTGAACTTCAAATCACTGGAACTGAAATGGAAACTCACTTGATGTTCACTGAAGACACTTTGAATTCTTCACATTTAAAGATCACAGATACGGTACAACCTTTTATTGCACATTTATGAAAACAGTCACAGATGGTTCATGATTCCATCCACGTTCTCCGGTCAGTTCTTTGGTTGTAATGATCTCAGTATGATCAGGTGATCTACATATGAGAGCTTTACCAAAGATCTCCTCTGATTTGTGGGATTAGTGACACCTCCTTACAGATACAGTACCTGTTTAAAGTTTGCTTTAAGTTGTTCTATCTTGAATTGACCAGAAACCTCATCGACCCTCCTCTCTTGTCTCAGTCTCAAACAGTGGTGGAAGGTGGGCTCTAGAATTGTCAATCTGCTGTAAAGAAAGCTGATTTCATCTCAGCTTAAACTTCTCATTACTCTCTTGACTTTCTGGCACTAACAGAGTGCTGGATATCTCCACAGAACTCAGCTACACTGGCTGCTCTATCCTCTGCTTATGTTTTCTCTCATATTTCACGAGAAACTGGCAGGGGTGGTGGTACTGTTGTCTCAGAGATGATGCTTCACACCTCTCTCCCTGTCTCATCTCAACATCTCAACCTTTGATTTCCAAGCAGTTTCCTCCCCTATCAACCTTCTCATCATTGTCATCTACCACCCTCCTGGTCCCCTAGGTGACCTTCCTGAAGAAATGGACATGCTCCTCTGTCTTTTCCCTACTTACCGCACCCCTCTTCCTGTCCTTGAAGACTTCAACCTCCCATCTAACCAGCTCCAGACATCTTGCTTTCTTCATCTTTTGCATTCCTTCTCCTTGACATACAACAGGTGCCCTCCCACACACAAGGGAGGAAACGTCTACATCTGCTCCCCGCAGATTCTCCACTGGTTTCCAACAAGACTCAGTACTTGCTCCTCTTCTGTTCTCCCTCTACACTCAATCTCTTAGTGAGGTAATATCCTCACATGGGTTTAAATACCAATGTTATGCGGACGACACTCAACTCATCCTCTCCTTCCCTCCGTCAGACCCTCTTGTTTCTGCTAAGATCTCAGCATGTCTGGCAGACATCTCATTAGCTGAATCTTAATCCCAGCAAAACTGAATGCTGTTAATCCCAGGTGATTCATCCTCACGTCAGGATCTTGCGATCTTCCTGGACAATGGTCAGATTTCACCTTCGGTTACTACATGCAAGCTTGGGGTAACCATGGACAGTCATCTGTCCTTTTCCTCTCAATTTGCTAATCTGACACGTGCATGTCAATTTCTCCTTTACAACATCAGAAGGATTCGTCCATTTATATCCATACAGGCCACTCAGTTGCTTGTTCAGTCCCTTTGTCATTTCAAGACTGGACTACTGCAACACACTCCTAGCAGGTCTGCCTCTGACCACCATTCAACCTCTGCAACTGATCTAGAATGCAGCTGAGCAACTGGTTTCTAACCTTCCCAAGATCTCCTACACCACCCCATTGCTACTCTCCCTCAACGGGTTTAATGTATCTGCCCGGGTCAGATTTAAAACACTGATGCTTGCCTACAAAGCCAAAAATGGACCAGCACCCACTTACCTGAAAGCACATATCACACCCCGCACTGCACCACGCTCCCTCTGATCCTCTGTCACTGCTCAACTGGTGCCACAATCTCACAGGGTACAAGGAAGGCCTGCATCAAGACTTTTCTCTGTTCTGGCACCTGGGAGGTGGAATGAATTTCCCCTAGATGTCCGAACAGCTGAGTCACTGGCGGTCTTCAAATGACGTCTAAAGACCTACCTCTTCCTCAAGTACTTCCTAAAGTACACCTTCAATGTTGGCATGGTAGTTTGGTTATAATTTGTTGTAGTACAATTAAGTAAATCTACTCTTGCCTAAACTATCATCAGTACTAAACTACCTTCCCTTTTTTTTTGGCCTTTCATACTTCATTACTTCACTGCAACTCAAATCACTAAACAGCTTCATCGAAACCTCATGCAGGACATCATCAGTGAGACTCTACTTAGATCATGAGGATTGTGTCATAATATGTGTCGTGTTTTTGACAGATTTGGAATTTTATTTAACATCAATTTCATGATTTCGTATCAAACCCTTGAGCGTATCTGGTGAGACGTTTCTGTGATGAGTTTAGCACATGGGAAAGTGTGTTCCAGTGCGTTTCAGAACATGTCCCAGAGTCAGAGACGCTGAAGTGGACATCCAGAACAACATCCGTCCGTCCCCCGGTCCGGATCAGACACTGAACTGTATGGTCCTGTCAGTCTCTATAGTCGAACTCACACTGACTCATCGTACATCACGGATGGAGGAACACACTCAGGATACACCTGCTGGTCCTCACGCTGACATTTTAACTTTATGTAAATGATGAGCTTCTTCTCTGAAATGTAGAGGGACACGTTCTGCATGTTACTGACTTTAATCATCTACAGAAAGTGTGTGATTGGAACAATTACTTTAAGATCAGATCATTAAAGTGTGTTGATGGTGTGTTAATAATGACAGTAAGGTGAGGGTTCAGTATGGAGTACACCACTGTCGAGATCGTCAGCTGTGGTGTGTGTTGTTGAGTGTCTCCTCCCTCTGCCCCTCCTCCTGTCTCTCTTATAGCACGTCCCTGCAGTCTCTCCTTTATCTGCTCCTCACGCTGCTCGTCTCTTCACTCGGCACGAGAGTCCCATCACATACGGACACCATGCTGCCAGCGCTCTGCTCTCTCCTCACTGCTCTCTCATGTAGGATTTCACAACTCTGGAGCTCATCAGCATTTCAACTCCATCTAATGTGAGCATGAAGCCATGTAACATGTGTGCTGTTTTTATTCCAGGTGTCAGTGGTGTGACTGTGTTGACTCAGAAGCCTCCTGTTCTCACGCTGACTCGAGGACAGACGGCCACCATGGACTGTAATCTGGGGACTATCATTGATCGTGTTGTAAGCTTTTACAAACAGGTTCCTGGAGGAGTTCCTCTGTATGTGTTAAGATATTATCATGGTGATAAATCTCCTAAATATGGATCTGGTTTCTCGTCTCCTAAATTCACATCAACATCCCCCTCTAAATCAGATTATAAACTGATTATCAGTAATGTGGAGGTGGGAGACTCGGCAGTGTATTACTGTAGGACATGGGACGGCTCTGCTAAAGAGCACGTATCACAGTGATATACACCATGACAAAAACCTCCTCACTGCTCACACTCACTTCTGCTTTCACACAACACAAGAAACAACAAAAACCTGAACTTCAAATCACTGGAACTGAAATGGAAACTCACTTGATGTTCACTGAAGACATTTGAGTCCTACACAGTAGAAGATCACAGATACGGTACCACCTCTGATTCCTCTGATTTTTGGGATCGGTGACACACAAAAGTGAGGACAGTGTGAACAGTAGCAGCTCGTCCATAGGGGCAGGAGAGGCAGAACCCCACCATATACTGTATATCAGCCTTTCAACAAATGTTCATCTTCATGAAGTCCTCATTCACAACTCCATACATTTTAAATTCCATTGAAATACTAATGAACTCTTCAGAATGGCCAAAGAGATATAATTTTATTTAAGTTATGTTTTGCTCAGCTAATGGAATTGTACAGTTAGTTTCTTCAAGTCAAGTTCATGTCTCATTCACTCTCAACTGCTTATTACAGAATTATTCTAGTTTGGGGTTATGTCGTTATCAGTGTCGTCCTGCACCACCGAAATCCATGGTCACAGGCCACTGCTGTCCAGAAGGAGATCCTCAGTCTGTGTTAGGGAACGATCAGAGCTGAAGATCTCCTGGATGTGGATCTTCTTCTTTTTCATTCTTGTTCATGTTTCTTGATTCTCCAGTAAAGGTTTGATGATGTGCTCTGATTCTCCTAACAGGACGTGTGAACAGAAGCGTGTAGAACAGAGACGTGTGATTCACTGACACTGGAATGGGATCTTAAAGGAGTGTGTGCTGATCGTAGACAGTAGAAGATTGAGCTGAAGTCTGGAGGACGTTTCAGTTCTTCTGCTTTCACTTCTGTATCCGAGGAGGTTTTTGTACGCATGAGGACGCTGAACGAATCGCTGTGGTATTCGGCCAAGGAACAAAGCTGATCGTCAGCGGTAAGTAAAACTTCTCAGCTCTTTTTTCCTACACTAGGCTTCTCCACTGCTTCGGATTCACACGGCATGTTCTAGCATCAACTTTTATTTCTTTTGAGAAGAAATTTTTGAGGAATTTATTTACACACATTTCATCTGTTTTATTCGTTTGTGTCTCGGTCCGTTTGGAATATTTTGTTCGTGTAACAGAAGAGACAGAGGATTGTTTAGTTGTTTTCTTGATGTGTAATTTGCTTGAAATTGATTGAAATGATTAAATGTTAATTCAGAGCTTTTATATGGAATCTCTCAAAACACAAAGTATAAATCCATTCTAGTGCTTACATTAGTTTTGTTTTCTGATATTCTGCCAGACAGACAGATTTAATGCTCCGTTCATAACGGAAACGTTCCAACGTTCATTTAAAACTGTATTCCATTCCTCTCTGCACATTAGATTAGTGTTATTTTGTGTAATGAATATCTCCCGCTGTGTGTGGAATCAGACGCTGCTCTCCCGGATCCTGTTCTGACCGTTCTCCCTCCGTCCAGTGAAGAGCTGAAGTCTAACAAAGCCACTCTAGTATGTTTGGCCAGCGACCTGGCCAGTGGTTTTGCTGATGTGCGTTGGTTCATGAACGAGAACTCGGTCACCAGTGGAGTCATCACCGGCTCTGCACAGCAGCAAGCCAATAAGAAATTCACACTGAGCAGCTATTTGACCATCAACAGCTGTGATTGGGAAAACGACAAAGTCATCACATGTGAAGTGTCTGCTGGAGGAAAAGCCGCGTCAGTGAAGATCAAGAAGTCCGAATGCAGCGAATGAACCCGATTACAGCTTTTACATGTTTGTTGTTTACTTGCAAATCTTACTGAGACCTGTAGTTTAACCTGTAGAAAATAATTCCTCGTTATTGAGACTATAATGTCCTGATGATGCAATCGTTTTGCTTTTTGTGTTTGAGAAATAAGTCGAAGTTTAATAAAGTGCATAACAGCAAAAAGAATTCCGCTTGTCCATGATTGTCCAAACTGGGGGAGAATTTTACAGACATCACATCAAAAAGACCAAAAACAGAGAATTACAGCAGGAACGGAACAGATTCAGGGTTCGTGAAACCTGCTGAAGATTTAGTGACTTCACAGACATTACAGTGAGCATCTAGAAATTCTGAACAGAAAGTATTGAAATGAAAACCTGCACACAGCAGCAATAAGGTATATATATATATATATATATATATATATATATATATATATATATATAGAGAGAGAGAGAGAGAGAGAGGGGGGGGGGGGGGGGAGAGAGAGGAGCACTGATGTGGAAATTTTCCCCAAGAGACGACTCCGAGTACTAATCAGTGTGTGGACGTCGTCTCTTACTCAGGATACACCTGCTGGCCACCGATCTGTCATTTCAGCTCCATGTAAATGATGTGGTTTCTCTCTTTCACTTCTCTCTGAGTGGAAGAATGCATCAATGCATTAAAAAATTCCATCTAAATCAAGAGCTTCAGACTTATCGTAGGTAATGAGTTACGTTACACTTACTCTATTGTCAAGTTGGCCAGACTGAAATTCCTTTTATACGCTTATTAGACCAATAAAATATTAACAGCTCCTCTGAAATGTGACCTTGTCACAAACTGGACACGGTGGAAGTGAATAAATGAATGACTGAATGTCTTGAATACCAGAAAATGTTGATTTATTTGGTTGGTTTGTGATTCTCACCAGTCTCACTGCTGCCACCTTGTGGCTGTTCTCTTGACCCTTGAGAATGTAATCTATGAAGAAATCAATGTTGGATGAATGAGACATTGTTCTGCTTGCATGTATGTACAGGTGATTATTAAGCAAATGTGTCAGAACTTTGTGAATATGGGGGATGTGTTCAGGCAGGTGGTTGAGTATATCAAAATGTCATCAGTGAACCAGCATATCTAGCCTGTAACACAACAGATCACTGATAAATACCTGAACTACAGAAGGGCCATTAACCAGTCCGTTCAGCGTTAATAGATATTCATAGTGCCTTGGTTCAGGTTTGTATGATAATGAGCCTTTATTAGTCACACATACAGTGAAATTATTTTTTTTCGAATATCCCAGCATGTTAGGAAGTTGTGGTCAGAGTGCAGGGTCAGCCATGATACAGCGCCCCCTGGAGCAGAGAGGGTTAAGGGCCTTGCCCAACAGTGGCAGCTTGGCAGCGCTGGGAATTGACCCCTGACCTTCCGATCAGTAACCCAGAGCCTTAACCATCACGCCACGACTGCCCCATGCACCATGGAGGTCGAGTTTGGTGAAGAAACTCTGAGAGATGCACAACAACAACAGTATTTGAACTAGATTACTCTGTATCTCTCTCTTGTTGTTGTTTTAAAGCACAATAGTGTTTGTGTAATCAACTTTAACAGAGCAGTTTGCAATGTTTAAGGGCTTATGGGCATTGTTTCATTAGTTCATTAGTTAAAATACCACCCACAGTGTAGCCTACTTACACAGACTTGTAAATAGTATGGATTTCAGACCCACCCCACTTCTACAGTAATAAAGATAACTTACGGTTAATGTTTAGTTTTCTACACACTGCATTTGTCTGAGACCTGGATTTGTTTAAACCTCAACGTTTCCTATTCAGTTCAGTGATACCAGTACATAATTAGTCACAGTGTTTAAATGAATTTAACTTTATTTATATGACAAAAATATATCATATTGTTAAAACATAGACAATTTCATACTCTCAACAATTCCACCTCCACGATGTGTGGGAGGGTTTTTGTTTGTTTGTTTTCTTCTTTTTTTTAAGTGTCTTTTAAAAATGCGGTCAGTGCCGTTTGAAACACAGCTATAATGTAAGCCCTTGGAAATGGATGAACTTTAACTCCCAGTTATCTGTAAGGCTTTAAAGCGGGGAGGGTCCAAATTCTAGACTGACAGCAAGTCTATTTACAAACGCCACGCCCGTCTTCTTATCTAAACAAACGAAATAGTTTCAGAGAAGACCAGGTGAGAAAATAATCCATCCTGACTACTAGCATTAAAGTATCCTACTGCACGTTTACATTGGGCTTCATTTAGAAAAGTGCACCTATGGAGCTAGTCGAGTTTATTCACAGACCGGATTGTTCCCATGGGGTGAAGCGACAGCCACACAAAACCAAGTTAGAGTTGCATAATCCGTAATGTATTCGACGGGTTCTATAAAGGTTAGACAATTATCTACAATTGCAAAACATTCAAGCAATGTCAACATATTGCTTCTAGTCTGATTTTAAGAAGACAGTGTAGGACGTCTAGCTGAGTTATAACAGAGACATCAGGAAAAGTGTATGGGTTTGAGGGCCATGTGACAACGTTCATGAATACTGGACTCTAATTGGTCAGAAGGTACTGATTCATTTTCTATAATGTTGTTGTTTCTGTAGTAACTCCTTGTTTACATGGACTTTTACAGAGGATGCTTTGTGTACCATAAGTTTAATAATGAACCAGAAACAAAGAAAAACATGTCATCAATATGGTGAGGTTGTCTGGGATGTTTATTTAACGATTAATTTATGGAAGGAGTCTCCAGTGTCAGCACTTTGTAAAAGACAGAGGTAAAGCTGTAAATTTAGGGTTTTTGATATCTTCAGGACAGAGGAGTTTACACTTTCTCAGTAGCACGGTGAGCTTGGTGCATGTTAAAAAAAAAAAAGGACATCCCTGCTGAGAAAAAACAAACAAATAAAAAAACAAAACAACAGAAACCCTCAGAGAATTCATAATGGTTTTAATGGGTATAGTGGGAATTGTATTGGTTTTAATGGAACCTGTAATGGTAATGCATTGGTGGGTCTCTACTGGTAATTTGAATATTGATACCATTAAGGACCAATAATGGTAATGGTTACATGATGGTCTGTAATGGTATTTGTAGTGGGAACCATTACAATTTCTTTGATGGTTTCTGTTGTTGTTGGGTTTTGTTTTGTTTTTTCCAGCAAGGACATTATTTAATGTGTGGGGTGGCAACTGGGTGGCAGAGCTATATCGAGGGTCGCAGCTACTTAAGATAATGCTAGGAAGTTAAAAATGCTAGGAATTGGTAACAATGTACAATTAGAAAGCTTAGATAACTTTTCGGTAAAGTTTTAAACTAACCATAGCCCTACAAATCTCCATGACTACATCTTAAACAGCGTGTACATTATGGGCTGTGTGCGGATTGTGACACAGCACCAAGGCTTTGGGGGTGTGGCAGCGCCTCATAAATGGAGTCGACTGCTTCCTGCTTTCCGCTTTCGAGAAGGAAGAAGCTGCTGTGCCCAAAACGACTCCAATGGCGGTCTGGAAGCAGAAATGCGATTCGGAGTGGCAGCTAGCGGCTAACGGTGCTCCTTTACCGGACGACGTGGACTGGAAATCCGTGTACGAGAAGAAACCGCTGGAGCGGAACTTACTGAAGAACCCGTCGCCTCACGGTATGGCTGTGACGTCACCAAACAACAGCGTGTAATCCGTATTGCTGTGTTTACACTATTTCAGATTTCTAGATGAGGTGTGTTTGTGTTGAACATGTGGTCTTTTAGAAAACTTTGGATGTTTATTTGTATTGTCCAATGTCCATGTCCAAGTTTTTTTTTTTTTTTTTTTTTTTTTTTTTTACAATTTAGAAAGTCTAATTCATCTACTATGTTATAATTCATAGTTATAAAATTCCTAAGTTTCAACTGAAACTTCAGTTTACACTTTGGACCTTGGAGACTGTATTTGATCTAGTCAGTTTAATCTTTGCAGTGACTTACTTTAGTGTGAGTAACGGGGCTCGTGCTGGGTTGGTTGGGCGTTTCTGTGCGATTGTGCAAAGGAATGGGCTGGTTTACATGCAGACACACGTATTCACTTTCCTACAGTTCTCTCCTGTTTTCCCAACAGGTTTGACTCATGACACGCCGCCACCCGAGCGCGAGGTCACAGGAGAACGTCCGGACCCTGACCTGCCACCGCAGTTTGAACCGACTGGTAAAACCGTATAGTATAACACTGTATAGAAATTTTACCCGTGTTCACGGAGACATCCTTCTTTTATCTTCACTGTGTTGGTGAATTGTTTCGCGCTACTCTGTACGAATTCACAAATGTCTACAGTGTAGTGTAAGTCTATCCCGCCATAATCAGACGGTTGAATTGGTCAGACAGTTAAAAAACGTAAATAATAAATGTTTAATTACACTGGGGAAGTTCCGCATATTTAGAGTCGGGTTACGCAAACGAAGCCTAAGTCTGGGTTTTTTCCCCCTGTGATTTATTTATTTAATAAAATATAATGCCAATGTTTTTGTTCATTTGATGAGCTCCACTATAAAGGACCGTGCCCACAGTGTGAATGATAAGCTGACTCAGCAGTCATCTGCTACGTTTACAGCTCAACTTAAATTTAATTAATCATTTAATCGATAAAAAATTAAGTCCTTGAGATAAACAGTGTCTCAGATTAAAATGTCCTCACTGGGGGCTTTTCATTTACTGTTTCATATTACTCTCATTTCTGTATTTAATAATGGCTTCAGATGGCATTTCGTACTGTAGCTTGTGTTGTTATGGTGTTTACGGCCAAAACATAAAATTGTGCAAGACTTATTGGGGTTACAGCGAACTGAAAAAAGAAAATGGTCAGAACTTATGTTCATGGTCAGAACTATGCATACAGCCCTAAGACATGCAAAAATGATCACCAGCGAATTCATATGAATTGTGCTGTGTTGTCGGTCTGTTTCAGGTGATTTCTCAGGTTGGAGCACCAGTATCGAGCAGTTGCCACTGGATTCCTCCGGTATTCCTCCAGGTGTGGTGGTCTGCTATTTGCCAACCTTCAGGTGGGTACAGTTCTCTGACCAGGAGGCAGTAACTGAACATAAAAGCCTTTATTGCAATCATGGACATCACATGGATATGTATTAAACAGTAGGCCCTAACAGATTAAAGATTCACACGTTTATTGTCTTTGTGCCTCCTACAAGATAAAAATACCAAAAGCATACAATGAGAAATATGCATTTATGAGTTTAAAAAAATCAGTTAACGAGTCACGTACATTCTTACTCGCAGAACTCGCACAGGGAGAAGTATTGCAGTATTGCACATACTGCTGTTGCACACGTTGCGGTGGAGTTCTGCTTCTCGAAATACTAAACGGTTTGAGGTGTTGGGAAAGACTAGACTCTGTCCTCCTATTCAGTCTGGTTTTATTGAGTTTATTTGTTCTCAAGTTATTCATAAACTGCACATTTAAAGACTTGAACTGATATAATTTGCACAGAGGACATGGGAGTGGGTTTGGGGCAGGGGAAAGACTTCCCGAGTTGCAGCCAGTAAGGGGTCTTTGTTTGTTTGCTTGTTTTGATGTGGTCTTGGCATTGGAAGCTCAGTGGTTAAGGTGTTGGTCTACTGCTCAGAAGGTCGTGAGTTCAAATCCCAACACCACCAAGCATGAGCAAGGCCCTTAACCCTCAATTGCTCCTTAAATGTAAGTTGCTCTGGATTAGGGCGTCTGCCAAGTACTATAAATGTAATGTAATGTAATTTCCTCTCAGCTGGTTCTCCTTGGAGCAGCGAGTCGATCTGAAGGCCGAAGGACTGTGGGACAAACTGCTTGACAAGTTCCAGCCGGCCATAGCCATCGAAGACTGGTACGTTATAAACACTCGTTACAGCCGTAGATTGGAGAGCTGGTGAGGGATAAACACTTATTACAGGCACGTTAAGGTGTTATTTTAGATTTGTCAAATGTTCTTTTGATGTTCGTTGTCATACAGTTGAAATCTTGAGTACTGAGTGAAGTTTGTGTGTGTGTGTGTGTGTGTGCAGGTATGAGGAGAGTCAACTCCATGCCTCTATCTATGAGCTTCATGTAAAACTCTTAGCTGCTGATGGCCAAACAGTGATTAAGGAACACACATGCAGTCCCACAGAGGACCTGGAGAACTACTCTCACAACTGGAAACAGGTCTCTCTCTCTCTCTCTCTCTCTCTCTCTCTCTCACTCACACACACACGCACACACGGCATGCACACATACTACATGTCTGCAGAAATCATAGCTCGTCTGTTTTTCCAACTTGAATAGTATTACTGTACACAATTGCAATTATACTTCCTTTCCTATTCACTTATTCATTTCCACTCATGTGTGTGTGTGTGTGTGTGTGTGTGTGTGTGTGTGTGTGTGCGCGTGCAGGTTTCCCACGTGTTCTCAGGCTACGGGCCCGGTGTGAGATACGTTCACTTCCAGCACAAAGTGAAAACCAAGTTCATGGTCGAATTCTTCGGCACCATGGTCACCGGTAGCTCTGTTGTCGTCAAGGCAACAAAGTCCAGCCCATAGTAATGCACGGCAGCTGGAGGTGTACTGTATACTTATTTCTACAGGAATGTGATGATACACTAGTGAGATATGGCACGAATGCACTATATCTGTCTCATTTGTAACTCTGTATTAAAACACGAGGCTGAAAGTTTTATTCACAGGTTCAACAGCTCATCTTTTTAAAAAAAATGGATCGCACGCGTTAATAAACCAAAGCATTTCTCAACACCAAGGATTAGCATTGTTGTTGGTTTTGTTTCATGTCCATTTTCTTTCCTGAAGTCACCTATGGTGGGTGTTATAACTCAGTTCAGCCAGCAGGGGGAAGCAAATGCAAGAAAATAAGCACAGGCCTGGACTCGAGCCCATTTCACCTCAAGAGTTGAACGTGTGTAGTTGATATGGTTTATATAACATTTATGGAAGGGATTTTCAAGTGTTTTGGTTTTGTTTAAGGAGTTTATGCTTTTGTGGTTTCTCAGTAGCATGACACTCTGCAGGGTTTTTTGTGGTCTTATTAACTTCATGGCAGAAAAAGTGATGTTGTGTGATGGTGGTGAAGGAACAATTGTTCATAATGTAAGTGATAACAAGAACTATCTTGCCTCACAGACTTTCCACAACATCCAATTTAAAAAAATATAAGCAGTTGTATACAAAATAAATTACAAATGGTCATCGTTGGCAAATTGCTGTCGTACAAGAGCAATAAAACACTTCAGATTGTGCTGTTACAGGAAAATAATCATCTTTGGGCTAGCAAGTGTTGATTCCACTTCATCACACCATCCTGTTGTTGATTATGTTCCTATAACAGTATGACCTAGAGTGCATGCTCCGCTTTTATAGCTCACAGTAACATGTCCTTGTTTGAAAAGCACTAATAAGCAGATGTGCATTCTAGTACATACATAAAAACAATGGTGTATATACTTATCAGAAGAAGTAATGATAACAAACTTTACTTTTCCTTGTCATTGGAGTCGTACCATCAAGAGTACATCCTTTGTAGTTGAACATTGTAATTAAAGGTACACAATATTTAAATTTCTAGGCGATGGATTTCTAAAGATGTATCCTTGATGGCTCCACCCACCCCAACAACAAGGAAAAAAATAGTTTGCTGTCTTTGTTTCTGAGACTGTAGTTTGCTGTTCGTTCTGGAGAAAAGTAAAGGAACCTGAGTGACCGCACTAAATTTGTAAGGAGTAAATATCTAGTTGATACCATTTATTGGTCCTTAATGGTATCCACTAGACATAACACGCCACCAATAGAAGGCAACAAATTAACAGTAGAGGCCAACAGGGACCATTAGAGTTTCCCTTAAAACCAATACACTTCCCATTATAACCTTTTACAAATTCTATGATGGTTTCTATTGTTTTTGTTTTTCAGCAGGGAATGATCTGAAGTGTTGTCACTTCCTGCAAATATGCAAGCATCCATTCAATTTATAACTGTTTATGTATGTTTTTATGAGTTGTTATGAGTTTAAAAATAATAATAATAATAAGTTATATAATTATATGAGATCATCTATGCCAGATGTTCCCAGCCCTGGTCCTGAAGCAGAGAACCCCCCTGTCCTGCACTCTTAACACATCTGATGCCACTCAGGATGACTTGGTAATTACCTGATTAGTTGAAATGAAGTGTGTTGGATCAGGAGGTTTCTTCAGGACCTGGGGTGAGAACCTGCACTTTATTAATAACTGTATCCAGTATTGCCCAGTCCCGTGAAGGGTGCCAATAATTCTTGACTGTAAAATGTAACTCTCTCTGGAGTGCTGAATGCAAATGAATCTGGCTTCTGTCCAACCCGCTTCATTTTATTAGAATGGACCGTTTGACGCACCGCTCCTCGTGCCGCGTGACGCAGGCGCGGTGAGTTTTCGGGGATGCTTTCCGACGACAGGTCACTTACACACACACACACGCACGCACGCGCGCGCGCACACACATACACATGCACAGAAAGCAATAATCCAGGACAACATCTAAGAAGGTGCTGAAGGTGTTGCACTGGACTTTAGAAAAGGGAAAAGAAGAAGAAAAGCATCTCACTTGGTTTTCACACCAGCGATGCACGTGCGATTGCAGTAGAACCTGAGGTAAGAACTGACAGGAATGTTTGTTTGTTTATTTATTTTTTATTGCAGTGTGTGTGTGTGTGTGTGTGTGTGTGTGTGTGTGTGTGTGTGTGTCATGTGTGCTACCTCCACAGCTTTATTAAAGTTGAATATTTGACTAGAGGGTGAAAGAACTGTCTCCGTTAAGAGTCTCACGTGCTCGTTCATTAACGCACGAGCCAAACCTCCGTTAAATTCACTTCAGCACACCTCAAACTTACGAGTTACTCGTGCAACAGGTGTTTCCCTCCGTTTAGACGATTATTGTCAATTATTTATTAATTTGTCATGTCAATGAGCTTCTCTTCATGCACATTGTCCACAAACGTCGTTTTTATCCAGTTAAAATAATTTAAAGCGGTTACTGAGGACGAATGAATGAATGAATGTGTGCAGTATTAATCTGTTCAGCACGCTGTTATTGTCCAAGAAATTGATTTTAAAGACCATTTCTAAGCTTAAATCCTCTCTCCCTTAATTAAGACGACCTATGAATATTCATGAGCTTTCTTCATGCACAAAGAATAGGTAAACGTGTCATTTCATACAATTAAAAAAAAAATATATTTGAAGATGAATGAATGAGTGAATCTGATTTAATATCTGTAGTGAAAATCAGCTCAGCAGTGCTTTTGATGCCTAAGAAGTGACTAAAAATACTACAAGAGCGTCTCTTCATCCTCAGTGTAAAAAAAGAGCAATAGCGAAGAATATTTATGAATATTTATGAGTATGGTAATTATTTAGAACGTCTAATTTGACTTCCGCCCCGCCCCCACACCCTCCAAATTAGCTCGCGTTTGTCACAGGCCAACACGCGTAGGATTTCAGTATCAAAGTCTCGATTTACACCGCTGTTTCCTCAGTAATTTATTTAACAGCAGCCGAAAAACCTGTCAAAATAAACAGTTACCACAGAATTCACATTTTGTGTCAGTTATTAACACTATAGCTAATCTAGCTAGGCTAACCCTAGCTAAACCTAACTAGCCAGTTTCTCAGCTGTATACGGAAGCACAGAGACTGAGTGTACTGTCTTAACAAATTTCACCCAAAATTAAAACTGTATTATCAGGTTCAACCAGCCAGGTTCTCTTATGCATGAAAACATGACATTTTAAATAATATTTTCATGCTGAAGAGGGAATTTCAGGTAAAAATGCTAACAAGGCTAAGTAAATGGTGTGGGGGGCTTTTCATCACTGTTCATCGCTGAGATATTCCCAGTTTTTCATTTATATTTAGTAAAGAAAAACATACAGTATAGACTTTAGATATTGTGAATGTTTCTGTGAGATGATTTATAACATTTTATTGAAAATCAGTGCTTTGTGACAGTCAGGGGTAACCCTGCTGAGACTTTTCCGACAAGGAAAGTCCTCAAGACAGGACTTTGACCATTTTTTCAACTTGTTTTGCAGATGTTCATATAACAGTGTTAAATGTAACTATAAACAGATTTTTAAATTAATAAAATTGTAAAAAAAAAAAAAAAAAAAAAAAAAAAAAAAAAAAAAAAAAAAACATGATGTGGTTTTGTCATTTAAAAAAAAAAACCTGCTGTGGTATAAGAAGAATAAAACACTTAAGGACAGGCACGTCAGAACTCAGGGTGGTAACAGTTACTTCGCTTCATCACACCACCCTGTCACTGATTATTTTCCCTGTAACATCACTGTACTGAGTTTGTAATCAGTATAATAATTACGAAGTTACGTCGAAGTGGTGATGCATGAGGTCGAAGTCTTGGGTCAGTCCTGAGTTGAAGCGATTAAACAGTAATCCGCCTCATGCAGTCCGGTTGTCTTTTGAAATGGGGGATAAAAAAATGGAAATGGAATATTTTCTTACAGCCTAGCATCTAATATAGAATATTCTAGTACTTTTTAAACATATTTGGACCATATGCGCGATTACCATGGACCAGATTTTGATGCGTTACCCCATACTGACAGAAAATTCAATCTTTCGTGTCTTTCTCATGATGTCGCTAATGAGCAAATTTAGTTTGCCTCTGAAAATGTAAAAATAGTGAAGCTTGATCGCTTTTTTAACCTCAGTTTAATGTTTGGTATCACGAAGGACACATGGCCTATGATTAGGATGTGGATCTGTAAGTTAGAAGTGATTTAATGGTAAGTTTCATGTACAAATGTTCTTACTGACATCTTTTGAGGATTTTGATGTTGACTTTGACATCTTTTGACATTTACATGGCGCTAAACTGGTAGGTATAAGCTTCCATTACATGTTTACTAACTTAGCCTCAAAGCTAACAAGTGAAAAAGTCAAGAAGCAGAATTGGGATGAAAAGAGAACTTGGTGTATATTTTTAACATCTTTCTCCAGACCATTTGAACCTACTCTAGGATAACACATGTACTATAATAATTGATTTACTAATATAGAGAGCAGTGCGCACAGTCTCACACACACCGTTAATCCGGTCTATGCTATCCTGAGACTGCAGGGTATCGATGCACATCTGTAACACGCTGGACTGGAACATAAAACTCAGCATGTGTTCAGTCCTAACAGATCTGCATAGACACATTGACCTGTAGGAGGGCACATGTATACCACACACACACAATACATAACCTAAAACCACTTTATCATTTACTAAAGCTAGCATAGCCAATGAGCACTTTGCTAGCTTTATTAGCTGGTAAGTGGCTTGAGTTTTATATGATGCCGTGATAAAAGCAACATTGTGGTTTTTAATAGGGTAATAATGGACGGCTGTTGGTTTGATCCAGGCAATTACGGAATAAATAAGCAGGGTGGGACAATGTAATAAGATATAATAACGACATTAATATTGCAGTAAATTTCCATAACAAAACACTTTTCTGAGTAAGCTGTGTATCTTGTATGTTAACCTATGTTATTGTATCAGTTGTTTAATTTGACCTTTTTTCTTTGACTTTTTTTTGTACTGGTTGGTTGGAGAAAAAAAAAATCTCCGAAGCTTTTAAATGTAGATGAACGGATTTGTCAAATAAAAGTCCATCAGCTATGCAAACAATGTTTCTGCCATCAACTGCTCTTTTTTTCCTTGGCCGAACTGCTCCATGTCTGGTTGTTTGTACACCACTGGTTTCTTTCTTTTTCAGTACATTCCAAATTGTTGTATTGGCTGTGCCCAATGCTTGGGCAATAGCTCTGATGGATTTTCCCTCCTTTCTCAGCTGCAAAATGGCTTGCTTTTCTCCCATAGACAGCACTCTGGTCTTCATGTTGGTTCCCTTCAAAGGGAATGAAACTGCATGGCGTTCTACTTGGAAAAGCCATTATGGTTAGAGTGAAAGTTTGTGTTGGGGAAATGATCTCACTGCTTTTTTTTTTTTTTGTGTATGGGGTGTGTGTTAGAATTGGGGATAACAAGCCCTCATCCCTGGGTGTTTGGTTGCATATTGATTTGTAGAGATTTTGCCAATCAGCAACAACCACAAGTCATCGGAAATGGCGGTTTGGATTTTCCAAATTGCACGTCTGAGACGAGGACCCGTGTGAGGTGTTATTTGAGCAGATGAAAAAGGGGCAGTGCGCCTCAACAGTTAAAGTTCAGTGCTAGTGACGGGAAAGTCAGACCCTGTCAAATAATTCTGCGTTTGATTAAGTTTGTCACTCGTGACCTCAGACTATGAAAAAAAACAAAAACAAGAAAAACGTCCCCTCAACTTTAAATTCCTACTCAGGAAATCAGGACGGCGTCCTCAACCTGGAGTTCAACATATCATGTCATGTCAACATGGCTGCTCGCACGGCCGACAGTGAATAAAACATCACTACTTTGAATGATTTTGCAGTCTCATTTGTTTAATAATGTTGTCTTGGTCTACTTTTAAGGACTTCTGATGATGTTTTAGGTCACATTTACGCAGATATAGACAAAATCCTAAAAGGTTCACAAACTTTCAAGCACCACTGTATACCATTTAATGTTATCCTGTGGAAAAAAAAAAGTAAGCTTTAAAAAATATTATATTCTGAAATAAAGATAAGTTTGGACGGTTCTCATGTTCCGGCAGTCTTGACGCGCTGTGTAAGCAGTAACAGCATCTGATCTGCTATTAGACTCGGGGAATATTGCTTACCGTGTTTTTTATTTGTTAAATACCTAATCCTGTTACATGTATTCCGTTACTTCTGCATGTGAAAGACGTCGCTATGAAGCGTAACCTTAAACATTCGTGACTCGCGCTGAAAGGGAAGATGTTTGTATGCAGCCAGGTTTATCGATTCGCCCAATTCGGAGTTTTTCAGGTGTCGCCTTCTGATGAGCGGCATGTATAAAATATAAATGCACATCTGTCAGATGATTTGAGTTTGCCAATATGTGTGTGTGTGAGTGTGTGTGTGTGTGTGTGTGTGAGAGTGTGTGGGGGGTGGCAGCTTCATTGTCTTGCCATGGTGTTGAATATTGCATAATGTCCGCGTTGTGGCGAAAGGCAGTTGAAGTTGAGACAGTGGCTCCTTCTAGAGTGACCGTATCGTCATGTTCAGGTGAAAGTGGCAGGTGAAACACACACCACGGGACCTGAGCTCTCTCCGTCTGACACGGTTCGGGTGTGTGTGTGTGTGTGAGCATGAGAGCATTCATCTGCATATTTCTCAATGTATTCTGACTTAATCAGTCTGTACCTGTGTGTGTGTGTGTGTGTGTGTGTGTGTGTGCACGTGACACTTATCTGTGTAGGTCGCAGTGACTGTCATGTGTGTGTCAGTGTGTGTCATGCGTGTGTCAGTGTGTGTGTTTACCTCCCTTCACTGCGTCTTTGTTACATGCAGACAGACAGACAGTGAGACAGACCGAGAGAGAAAGACAGCGATAGACAAAGAAGGAGAGATTACAGTGTGCCTCTTTACAGAGGCCACGCCTCTTTCACTGTGACTGACAGGCAGACAGGTAACACCACTGTCATTGAGACTGACGGGCAGAGATGCCACACCTCCTTCACTGTGATTGACAGCTCCAGGGATCAGTGAGCTTTTAAGGTGTTATAAATCAGAAACATAAACCCCTCCCCCTCGTTGCTTACCTCGACACATTTAGGCAGGTTTCCGATCTCTAACACACCCGCTTGGACTCCTGAAGTGCGCGATACTTAGCTGGTGAATTGAAACACTTGTGTTTTGGAGCGGGATAAAACGCTGCAGTCCGACACCCCTGATCCCGAGCCAAGCGTGTCTGATGTTCGCCGGCTCCAATTATCCACGCGCTTGAAGTAACAATGGCTTGATTTCCTGAAACGGCCTCATTAATCAGATTCAGCGGTGAGAAGTCTGCTCGCTGACCTGAACACTAAAACAGAACACAATCGGTTATTTTATTTTCCCACATTAGCATGTAAAAACTACTGAACCCGGGTCCGAGTTACCTGCTGTATCATCTACGTCCTTAACAGATTCGGTTTTAATATGTTCTGAACCTCATTACCGTGAGCTTCCCAGGTGTCTTGAGTCTGACGTGACGTGGACTTAACATTTCCATGGTGAAATCACAAAACCAGTTCTTTCCTGTTCTTGGTTAAGTTATAGCAGCTATAAACAGTCGTCCCCTCACCAGCCTCTTGGGGTTTTTTTTTCTCCCTTCCTGAAGTTAATAAGACAAAAATAATTACTCCTCACGTAAACTCCTCCTTCCTGAAGATGTCGGAAAAGTTGAAGTTCCAGCTTTACCTCTGGCTGGTACAAAGCGCTGACGCTGGAGACGTGTTCTGTAAATGTTAAATAAAATCTATTTGCCGAAAACCTTATAACGAGTATACGTTTTTCTTTGTTCAGTTCCAGCACGTGTGTTTCGAGCAGTATTTGGTTATGTGGAGAACGACCTGTGATTTGCGGCTGCGCTAATGTCAGAGCTGCGGTTATAGGAAAGGAATCCGCACGTTCTGACCAATCAGAAGTTATTCAGTGGCATATACACCGATCAGCCGTAACGTTAAAACCACCTGCGTGATATCGTGTAGGTCCACCTCTCCTTGTGCCACGAAAACAGCTCTGACCCATCATGGACTCCACAAGACCTCTGAAGGTGTGCTGTGGTATCTCCCACCAAGACGTTAACAGCAGATCCTTTAAGTCGTGTAAGTTGCGAGGTCGGGCCTCCATGGATCCAAGACCTGGTGGTTTTGGAGACGCTCTGACCCAGTCGACTAGCCATCACAATCTGGCCCTTGTCGAAGTCGCTCAGATCTTTACGCTTGCCCATTTTTCCTGCTTCCAACACGTCAACCTCGAGAACTGACTGTTCACTTTCTGCCTAATAAATATACACCCCCCTTTAACCTCTGGCACTGTAACGAGATAATCAATATTATTCACTTCACCTGTCAGTGGGTTTAACGTTACTGATCAGTGTATGCTCAGTGGTGGTCACTTTTCACTGATGGGCGATATGTAGAGGGGCGTGGGGTTGGGGGCGGGGGAGGGGGGGGTTGTCGGTACATTGTGCACAGCAAAATTGGGATTAAAAAAGTGACGTACATGGTGTTGGAAATAAAAAAAACAATGAAAAAAAACAATACAGAATTAAGTAGTAAAAACAGAACATATTAGAAAATGAAGACTTTGTGAGTTTTGGTTAAACTTTGACTACAAAGTGTGAAAGAAAGAGACAAGTTGAGATAATAGAGCAGTGATACTGATAGCCGATGTGTGTGTGTGTGTGTGTGTGTGTGTGTGTCAGAGTGATGGCTGCTAACCAGAGACAGCCAGGACACCGCGTCCTCAGGGTTCAGTTACAGCCGACTAGTAATCGTGTGTGTGTGTGTGTGTGTGTGTGTGTGAGAGAGATCAGTGCTGTCCAAAGCTGAACAGGGCATGATGATGATATAAACACTCTTGAAGCACTGCGATGAATAACAGACTTTATTGTTGTTCTCAGTGAGAGCTGTGGATTGGTTAGTGACAGCTTAATGCTGATTGGTTGATGAGGCAGGTATGGAGTGTTAATTGGGTAATTTGAAAAAGTCTCACTACCTCTGCCTGACTTCTGATGAACAGTCTGTAAACATGAGTCTGAGAATATTGTGAATATTCCAGGCTTTTGTGAGTTTGCTTCTTGTTTCTGGGCATTCTCCTGACCGTTTCCTTTCTCTGTCTTTCTCCCTTCGCCTTCTCATCTCCTTCCCCTCCTTCTCACTCGTTATATCTGACCTCTCTCTTTCTCTCCCCCTTTATCTCCCTTCATCCCTGTAACCCTCTCCCTCTTTTGCCTCATGTAACCGTGCTATCTAGTACTCCTGTGTGTTTGTCTCGTGTGTGTGTGTGTGTGTGTGTGTGTGTAATATCAACCGCTAAAAGGTGCTAACTCCGCTAAGTTGTCAGAGCCTCGCGTAAACCAATCTGACCAATCACTTACAGCCAACACTGAAAGAGTGAGACAGTGTCACCACAGAAACCCGAGATCTCTCTCTCTCACACACACACACACACACACACACACACACACACACACACATGACACTACACATTCACATATAACTTGTCCATTCTATAACCTGGCAAGAAAACTCTTCGTGATGTTACCCTCTGGTGGGCGTGGCCTGTCCAGCAGAACATAATTCAAAGATAACAGTTCGTGTTGCTTAGCATCGTGTAGGTGCACCTCTCCTTGTGCCATCAGAACAGCTCTGACCCGTGAAGGCATGGACTCCACGAGACCTCTGAAGGTGTGCTGTGAACACCATCTGGCACCAAGACGTTATCAGCAGATCCTTTAAGTCCTGTAAGATCCGGGGAAGGGAGGCCGAGTCAACACCTTGAGCTCTTTGTCATGTTCCTCAAACCGTTCCTGAACAGTGTTTGCAGTGTGTCAGGGCACATTATCCTGCCGAAAGACGGGACACCGCTGCCATGAAGGAGTGTAGTCGGTCTGCAGCGATGTTTAGGTAGGTGGTACATGTCAAAGAAACATCCACATGAAGGCCAAGACCTGAGGTTTCCCAGCAGAACATCACCCAGAGCATCACACTTCCTCCACCAGCTAGCCTTCTGCCCATAGTGCATCCTGTCTTCTCCAGGCATCTGGCCGTCCACTTGATGTAAAATAAAACATGACTCATCAGACCAGCCCACCTTCTTCCATCGCTCCATGGTCCATGGAGCTTTCAGTGGTGTACAGGAGTCAGCATGGGCGCTACACAGCCCCGTACGCAGCAAACTGATGCACTGTGTGTTCCTTGTCCATCCTTGCCCATTTTTTAAAAACTGTAACGAGACAATCAATGTTATTCACTTCTTTACTGATCGGTCGCTGTACACGTAAATAGTACGTCAAGATAATATACTATCAGGATCAGTTCTTACAGTGGAGACTGTCTTGATATACTGTTTAGTGCAGTCGTATGTGGATTGGGCGTGGCTAAGGAACCATTTTCACGCCACTGTAAATCTGTTTCGGTCTGGACAGACATCTTAATATTTGTCGCTCCTTTCTTGGAAGCTAAACTCAGGAAGGAACTGTGGCATTGGATTGGTCGAAGGAATTTACCGGAGCCAGTTGTTTAGCTGAAGGAGGAGTGTTATCTCATGCTGATGTAGACTGTGTGTATTGTGTGTGTGTGTGTGTGTGGAGGGGGGGGTATTTTTGCTGCAGGTGTAGGGTTGCAGAGAGTGCAGGTAACCATAGCACAGCTTGGAAAGTGAAACGTGACCCCACTGTGAGGCGCACGCTCCTCATGTCAATCTCAACCGCACACACACACACACACACACACACACACACACACACACACATTAAATTTAGCTCATACATTCTTAATAGACATAAAAACTACTAATGTGACACACTCCTACATGGAATTGCAGTAAATCCTGTGCACGTGCGTCCAGCTTCTCCGGATTTCTTGTTTTCACGACACCGATCCCAGTTTGTTTATTTTTCAAAAGCTGATGTACACAGTAAATAAGAGACTTTTTTTTTCTCTGCAGGATTGTGATTCATGCGAATTTGTCAGGCGAAGAGGTCTGGCCACAGATTTGCCTTATAATGATGATGATGATGATGATGTAATCCATTTTTTTCCCCAATGCTTTCTTTCTTCAGTCAAGCTAACATCTGTGTAGTTCATTAAATTATTGTTGTTTGTTTTTAATCACGTCTACGTGATCTAAATGTTACGAGCTCCATATGAGAACCATGATTAAACAGAACTCGGACAAATTCACGATATGAAATCCATCAGCAAACGCGTCGGCGACGTGTCATTTTAAGCCGGACTGTACTCACCCTAAAGGTCGAGCGCACACAGCTGACCCGGCTGTTTGCTTAAACTAGAAACCTTCTGGCCAAATCCAGCTCGAGATGATTTGTTCTGATAAGAGAACATGAAATGGTGCTTTTTTTTTTCTTTTTTATTTAAAGTACAATGAAATCGTTGCCTCGGGCGATACGTGTCCAAGACTTTCCAGAAATTCACTTCAAGTTGAACTCTGCTGAAGTGTGAACCAGTGCAGCTTCTGGGTTTTACTCTGTGGGCTTTATTTAGTGGCTATAAATTATTAATAGAACTTTTTTCTTGTGGTCCGTACTGTCACAGTCAGGGTGCAGACAGAGTGGTTATACATTCTCCTGTGAGATCCAATTCAACAAGTTCGAGATCAGACAATGCCGTGTCATGTCATTCATGGCTGGGAGTCCAAGACAGGAAAACTGTCCATGCTCTCTGGGTGGGCTAGGTGTGTACTCTCTCTCTCTCTCTCTCTCTCTCTCTCTCTCTCTCTCTCTCTCTCTCTCCTGTCAATCAGAGAGACACTCGTCGTTGGTGTTTGTCTGTGAGCTCGTGTATGCAGAAGAGGGCAGATAGCGCGTTCCACGGTCTTTGGACTTGAGTCCTGATGCGCAGCTCTACTGTGAACCCTGAGATGGAGTTAATGCTTTAATCACTGTTTCCAGTTCTGCCTATTTGGGAGATTGCTGAATGAAAAGTCCAGGGGGTGGAGCCAGACCTGATCCAATTTGTCCTATAAGCCCCGACCCCTTAACCCCTAACCCACAAGATCCTATACAACACAGAACACTTTTCCAGCCTGAAACACACAGAGCTGTCTCCAACCCCTGGACTTTTGGTTCTGCAGCAGAACTATTTCACAAAGGCTCGAATTCCAGGCGAATGACAAAAGACGACGCTTACAGTAATCCAACGCTGCCACCTATAGGACAGTCTGACTTACAACAACTGTAATCTGATGTACAAAAATCTTGTAAATGAAAACCTGAGGTTTCCTTGAGCATTTAGGATATTTATATTAAATAACTAAACTGTCATTTAAAAAAAAAAAATTAAAAAGTCAAAACACAATCGTTCTGATTCTTTTCTCTGTATGCAGGAGGAGACCGTCTCTCTCCTGCCTGTTCCTCCGCGGTCATGGCATCTCCTGTCCTCCTGCTCCTCCTCGTCATGCCCGTGTGTGCGTGCGGCAGTGTTGAGGTGAACACCAGCTCTAAGCGGAGCTGTATGGATAAGGTGGTGTGCGCCGACGGGATTCTACTTCCTGTTTGGCTCCCTCACGATCCGCCGCTGCTCCAGCAGGTGATTCGTGCGATCATCTACTTTGCGTCTCTGCTCTATATGTTCCTGGGCGTGTCCATCATCGCTGACCGCTTCATGGCCTCCATCGAGGTCATCACCTCGCAGGTATACACACACACACACACACACCTATAAGTACACCACCTGCCCTAACCCTGTCATGGCCATCCCAGTCTCCTGACCTGAACCCCATAGAAACCCTGTGGGGTGAACTGAAGAGGAGAATCCACCATCTGTCTGTCTGTCTGTCTCTCTTTTATACACAATCTCTATAATGTACTTTAATAGTAATCAGGAACGGTGAGCAAGAGAATATAATTTCTAAATGTGTGTGTGTGTGTGTGTGTGTGTGTGTGTGTGTTCCTGTAGGAGAAAGAGGTAACCATTACAGGGCCGAACGGGGAACAGACAGTGACGAGGGTGCGGATATGGAACGAAACCATATCCAATCTCACTCTGATGGCCCTCGGCTCTTCCGCTCCAGAGATCCTGCTGTCAGTTATAGAGGTGCGCGCACACACACACACACACACACACTATATGCCCTTGGATCGACTTCATTTGCGATACTGTCAATCACAGGACTACACACACACACACACACACACACACACACACACACACACTTCTGCCCTGGGTCATCTCTGTCATCTTGTGATAGTGTCACTAGCAGAAAGTACACACACACACACACACACACACACACACACACAACACACCTTGAAAACACACCAAACCTTATGTGACTTTATTCTGTATTCATCTTGACTTGGCAACCTTGTGGGAAAATAGAACCCAATGTAGCAATTAAAATAGGGTGTGAAAACAAACACACACACACACACACACACACACACACACACACACACACACACACACATTGCACACGTTGCTTTCCAGATCCTTTCTGACCTCAGTGTAATATCACACACTCTACATACTCATTAACACAAGATAAGCAGTTAACGCAGTAGTCACCTTGGCAATAACCAACTATTTCACACACAGTCCCCCCCCCTACACACACACACACACTCACACGAACACAAAGCCCATCTTCAGGTACTTTTAATCTAAACATTAACTCTTGGCGCTTTCGGAAAATTGTCATTTTTCCGAACTTGCTTTGCCTCTGGATGCTCATTAACCTCAGACGCTAACGGTCTTTACTTTTCGTCGGAAAATTTCACAGCTCTTTTTTTTTTTTTTCTTTTCTTTCCACTTTACAGAAGAGATTGAAGATTGTCCTCAACTGTCCACTTATTGACCCTTCTGCCCTCTCTAGTCTTCTTGCGCCCTCTATTGGCCACATCCGCTCTGCACTTCATCTCCATTTCTGGCACATCCTCGCTCTATTTCCCCTCCTCATTTCCTCTTAAAGCCCACCTCGATACATGATTAGCTCTGATGACGTCTGTTACCTGAGCCTCAGACGGTCTGAACGATCACGTTACCATAATCGGTCCACGACAGCTCCTTAAAGACAGCCCAAGAATGAAGGGCTCCTATTTGTTTTCCCCAGAGTAGATTGTCACATCGAGTGATTATTAAAGGGGGGGGGGCACTGGGAATTTTAAGAGCGATGGATGTGGAAATCGTAGAGGCGTTGGGAGAAGAGAGGTGTTCTGACCCGGGAAGCAAGCGAGCCAAAGAGACGTACAGAATAACATTAATACGAAAGGAACTACCTTAACGACAAAACCATACTATTCATACCGTACAGTCACAGGTATCGTTATAGTTACCAAGTCCTAAATGATGATCAGTGAAAGAGAAACAAGATCCGGCTCTAACGCCGCTGACTGATAATAACATCTGGATCGTCACACAGTGGAAATGTACGGGTGTGAACATGTTATCACGGACAGAAGGGAATAAATAGAACGTTAATATAACTGTAAGATGGTCGAGCTGTGTGTTTAGGTGTGTAAGTATTAACGATGTTGGTGTTCTTCATGATCTGGGGTATGTGTACCGGTGTGCTTGTGCGTAATCAGGTGTGCGGACACGGCTTCGAATCGGGCGAGCTCGGCCCCGGCACGATCGTGGGCAGCGCTGCCTTTAACATGCTCGTGATCATCGCGATCTGTGTGTCTGTGATCCCGGACGGCGAGGTGAGGAAGATCAAACACCTGCGTGTGTTCTTCATCACCGCCTCCTGGAGCATCTTCGCCTACATTTGGCTCTATCTTATCATCTCCGTAATGTCCCCGGGCATCGTTCAGGTGATGTATTGATATGTGTGCGTTTTATGTTCAACTCTTATGTTCTATTTGGATTAAGATCATCACTAATGTTTAAAAAAAATGTCAAAACAATATTCAACATATTTTTATATATATATACATATATATGCACATTGTTGACCAAGCGAAGGGAACAGGAGCGTTACGCAGCCCAAATGGCATAACCGTAAACCGACAAAGCTTTACTCACTTTACCTTTACCTAGTGTGTTTTTCTTCACGTGTCAGGTGTGGGAAGCCCTGACGACCCTCTTGTTCTTCCCCGTGTGTGTCCTGATGGCGTGGATCGCAGACCGGCGGCTCCTCTTCTACAAATACCTTCATCGGCGTTACCGTGCCGACAAGCGCCACGGCATCATCGTGGAGACGGACGGCGATCTGGCGCCCAATGGCATTGACGTCATCATGGAGGGGAAATTCCATGGCAACGCCAACGGTGGCACTAGCAACAGCACGGAGACGGGCAAAGGCCCCGAGCAGGATCGTGAGGAGGTACAGAGGAAGTGGGAGAGGAAGACAGAGAGAGAGAGAGACTGAGACAGGAAGACAGAGAGAAATCTGAGAAATAGGAGAAACTCTAAGCAGTAGTTATTTAGCCATATGCTCTCACAGATTCGCAAGTTCTCAAATCTTGCTGGTCTGTTGCTTCAAGGTTTCGTCTGGCTAATTATAGTATTCGCTAAGCTACTGCTGAAATGTTGAATGTTAAAAGGATTTAAAAGGTTTTCCGGATGTTGTGTAAATGTTGCTGTGGTGTTAGCTTTCTGCTGCTAAGCAATAGCGAATACGTTTTCTATCTGTCCTCGCAGGTGATCCGCGTGCTGCGTGACCTGCGGCAGAGACATCCGGATAAAGACTTGGACCAGCTGATTGAGATGGCCAACTACTCGAACCTGCAGAAGCAGCCCAAGAGTCGTGCGTTTTACCGCGTACAGGCCACGCGCATGATTATCGGAGCTGGAAACGTGTTAAAGAAGCACGCTGCAGCAGAACAAGCCAAACGTACAGGCCCGAATGCAGGCCCCGATGACGATCTGGAGACTTGCGCACACGTGGCGTTTGAGCAGGATCGTTACCGCTGTGGCGAAAACTGCGGCCAGCTGAGTGTATGGGTTGTACTGCGAGGGGGCAGTGGCTCCGGAACGTTCCAAGTGGACTACCGGACCGACAACGGCTCGGCCAAAGCCGGAGTGGATTACGATTACTGCGAGGGAACGCTGGAGTTTCAACCTGGAGACACACGCAAAGAGATAAAGGTAGAGATGCGTAACGTGTGTGTGTTAAGGAAGATGGAGGAAGAGTAAGCAAGTCAGTCATGGAGGCTCTGATTGTAGGGAAGGAAATCAGATAAAAATTCCAGCTTTATGGCAAATATTACAGTGAACTCAATATAATCAATATTACATGATCTATAAGCAAAATACTTGGACCCAGAACTGAGCCTTGAGGAAGCCGTTGTGTAGGAGCACGTGTGGGTTTCAACTGAATA